>NW_021276847.1:7013-16137 GCF_002162155.2 Triticum dicoccoides | reverse complement strand
CATCTTTATTTTAAACCCCTCGGGCCAGTGCTTCTCTAAGTGTTGGTCCAAACCGAGCTGCCTACGGGGCCACCTCAGGGAAACTTGAGGGCTGGTTGTACTCGTAGCTAGTCTCATCCAGTGTTGCCCTGAGAAAGAGATACGTGCGACTCCTATCGGGATTGTCGGCACATCGGGCAGCTTTGCTGGTCTTGTTTTACCATTGTCGAAATGTCTTGTAACCGGGATTCCGAGACTGGTCGGGTCTTCCCGGGAGAAGGAATATCCTTCGTTAACCATGAGAACTTATGATGGGAAAGTTGGGACACCCCTGCAGGGTATAAACTTTCGAGAGCCGTGCCCGCGGTTATGTGGCAGATGGGAATTTTTTAATGTCCGGTTGTAGAGAACTTGACACTTGACTTAATTAAAATGCATCAACCGCGTGTGTAGCCGTGATGGTCTGTTCTCGGCGGAGTCCGGGAAGTGAACACGGTTCTTGTGTTATGGTTGTGCGTAAGTAGTTTCAGGATCACTTCTAGCTTCACGACCGTTGCATTGCTTCTCTTCTCGCTCTTATTTGCGTATGTTAGCCACCATATTTGCTTATCGCTTGCTGCAGCTCCACCTCATTACCTTATCCTACCCATAAGCTTAAATAGTCTTGATCTCGCGGGTGTGAGATTGCTAAGTCCCCGTGACCCACGGATACTCCCAAACAGTTGTAGGTGCCGATGATACCAGTGCAGGTGATGCTGTCGAGCTCAAATGGGAGCTCGATGAAGATCTTGTTCATGGTGTTGTGTCTTTTCCGATTGATCAGTAGTGGAGCCCAGTTGGGACGATCGGGGATCTAGCAATTGGGGTCGTCTTCTTTTATTTTGTTTCCGTAGTCGGACCTTGATTGTACTCTAGATGATGTATGTTTAACTTGTATTTGTGTGAAGTGGAGATTGTAAGCCAACTCTTTATCCCTTTCTTATTAAGTACATGGGATCGTGTGAAGATTATCCCTTTTGCGACAAAACTACCATGCGGCTACGCCTCTAAGTCATGCTCTGACACATGGGAGATATAGCCGCATTGTGGGTGTTATAGAGGCTATTCTTCCTCTTTGAAGCCATTGACAAAGAGAGCATTGACAAAGATGATGATGCAGCTTGATTCACTGTTCACAATCTTGGATTCCCGCAAGCGCTTCCCCCTACCTAGCGCGCCAAAGATGTCGTGAGTGGACATGATCACCTATGGGCCGTAGGCCCCTTGTGGTTCGGCAAGGGGGAAGATCACATTGCACAAAGAGCGGAGGCCATGAAACAACACGACGACAGTGATGTTGGTGGTTTTTACGCAAGTTCGGGCCGCCGTGAAACATAAAACTCTACTCCTTTGGTAGATTTGATGGAACAACCCAATGAACATGCAACGCTCGAGCCAGGCAAGGTGGCCTTGTAGAGAGCAGCTATTTGCGCACAAGTATGAAAGGGTCTAAATCCTTTGAAATGTTGCCTTAGACCTCGTTTTAGAGCTTAAGGGTGACCATAGTGGCAAAATAGTCTTTATCTAATGATTAGATACCTAACAGTGCTATCATACCTGACTCTGGCAGTTAGGACAAAGTACATTAAATGCACTCCTAGGTGTCTTGCTGAGGATGCAGCCCGACAAGCCTGCTGTGCCGCTTAATCATATTTTTCTTATTAGCTTGACACACCTCTGGATGGGTGTCATGTGAAGGTAATCTATCTTATAAATGGCTGCCACATGCTTAGTGGAAGCCACTTAATCACTTGAGGGCTCAACACCACACGGATAGCTGATTTGCATCATGGTGCGGTGGAGCTGTGGCGCCTTGGCGGGGAGATATGCCCTTGGCGGACCCGGCAAGCCTGCCGGGAAAACCTTGAACTTGCCCTTGGGGCGGCCTCGACTCGGCAAGCTCTCCTTCCCGGTAAGGGAGGCTTTCCCAAGGTGGTGTCTTGCTATCTTGGTTTTTCTTGGTCTTCTTGATCCGCTCTTTGATCTTACAAAGAGCTGCTTCTCTGGCTTTGGCCTTGCTTTGAATTTTTGGTGCTTTTTATCCCTCTGTCAAGCCTGCCTACTAGGGTAGAGGCACATAGTCCATGCACAAGTCAGGGGAAACAAACACCCTGTTTGTGTTATGTTCCGGTGATGTGATCCAAGATGATCGAGTATGACAATCTTTATGTAATGTGGTATGATGCTATGGCACTTTCTTAAAAGCTCTTTGCTTATCTCTCTTTTTTCTTAAAAGCTTGTTGGCTCTTTCTCTTTTGATCTCTTTCTTTGGCCACATATGCACAACTTCATGAACCAAGATAGCAATTGTGTATGCGAGAACAAGGATGATGCACTAGTGATGACAAGATGATACAAAGATACGAATACCAAGGTGATATGGTATATATGCAATGCAGATGATGATCACTAATATGCACAAGTATCATTGCCGACAATACTCAATGGCTAGTCTCGATAGGTAAGTGACGCAAAAGGTAGGCTAGGGGTTATCAATGCAATGGCAAGGGAGAATATATGAGAGTGTCGTCGAGGTTACCGCCCTTGCTTAGGGTTGATGGTGTCAAAATGGTGAAGTGGTTGTTGCTGATGACGAGTCCTTGGCGAAGATGAGTAGCGGTGATGTCGTTGTCGAACCGTCCCTAAGTAGCCGAAACACGTTAGGAAACGGAAACCGCAACTCAAATTCTCAAAGCAAATGTGTCAAATTGTGGGAGGTTATAGCGGGTAAGCGAAGGTGGTTGTGGAAAGCGGTGCTGGTATGTGGAAGTATTGTTGGAAACCCAACCAAAATTGGCGAAAGTTAGGCGGAAAAAGGACTGGTGGATGAGGTGATGCTGCAGGAGGCCGAATGTCCGGGCTTGCGGGCTGGATGTCCGGGGGCCACGGTCCAGATGTCCGGGGCTCCAAATCCATGATGAACTCGGTGGATCTCGTGGGAAACAAAAAAATTGGGGAAAAATTCGAAGGATTTCGTGGATAGAATTGGAGGAAAAGTTGGGTGATGCTAGATCTATGAGTAACACATCATATCCATGGATCAAATCCAACAAAACATCATCACACCAACAAATTACAAAAAAATTGTGACAAAAGGCAACAAAATTAGGCTAGAAAACGAATAGGGGGGCTCCAAAATCATGATCAACCTTGGATCATGATACCAAGATGATGTAGGGTGGAACCCTAGAGGCCGATCTTTCATGATTGGAGCGGATCCCGCAAAGAACACGAAGAACACACGAGGGGAACGAGAGGAAAACACTCAAATCAACGAGATTCGATTACACATTGTCAAACCCTGATTTTCGGTCCTTTCTTTTTCCTTGGATTTTCTAAGATTTTTTCTTGAGATTTCTTTTTCCGTGGCTATGTGGTCTGGAAAATGGTGAAGATGACCTCTTGTTCCCTTCCAGAGTGGCTTTTCATCCCCATATCCATCCCAAGACCTTGCTATTTCCATCTTGGACGAAACCCTAACATTCTTTGTATTGGGAATATTCATTTTTCTGTTAAAAGAATACTCCTTAAATCAACCTATATTTCCATCACTCCTAAAATTCCCAAATAATTCTCATAATTTTTTGGGTCATATCTTCGTCAAATATGGCAAAAAAATTCATTGCCATGTTCAAATATAATCCTCAAATGATTCTTTTCCTATTCTGCCCTAAATGGCACTTTGTGAAGCAAGTGATATTTACCTTTGCCCAATTGACCCCAACTTTTTGTACACCTATTGATGTCCAAATCATTGCCCCATGCCAAAATTCATCTTAATTTGCCTAGTGAATATTCCTGAGCAAATTTTCAAAGTTCTTGTCTGAGGGAATCCATAATGAAGGAAGTACTATAGCTAGGTTAACCCAAATAAGCTGAAATTTTTCATGCTCCTTCCTATCATCAAATAAAAGCTCTCGTCAAGAATTGAGCTCATGCAGTGCATCCATGTGAGCTCACCTTCAACTCTTTGTTTTTGTCCAAATTTTCAGTTAGTGAACTAAGTATATTTTATCTTGCTCCATTGTTGCTGGAAATTTTCCAAGACCTTTTCCTACCCATATAACCTTTCTCCACAAGATTTGGGCTCATTTCATCTAGCCATTTTCCCTCGGGATTTTTCCCTAGTTTCTGTCCAGAGAGGTGTTGTATGAAGGAAGTACCATTTTGGCTTGGCCAAATGGCATGAAATTTTTATGGCACTCTCATATGACCAAACAAACCTGCCTTGTTCATTTTCAATTCAATCCATCACTCTATGTGAGTGCTACTTCCTGGTTTTGTCTCTGAACCAAATTATGTAGTTGAACAACAACTATATTAATTAGTGGTCTAAATCATCTTAAACTTACCAGGATTGTAGTCCTTGTTATCCTAATCACCTGTGACGTCTTGTTTGATCCTCTAGCCATCTCATTTCATCTCATCACTTGCTCCAAGTTTGCTGCAGCAAACTTGTGATGCTTGTTTCCTTTTGCTCTCAGTGCCTATGCATGTTACGTCACCTCTCTTAGACTTAGTGATGCAGGGACTCATCACCAGACATATCAACGCAGCCCCTCTTGTCCTCGTCAGGCCAGACTGCGCGCAGACCACCGTTTTGGCATACAATGGATGCGTCCAGAGTGTCTTCTTGCTCGGGCCCCTCCTCTGCTCACCGTCCAAGCGAGCATGGGCATGTCTAGCGGCTCTGCCTTGTCGTCCCCTTCTTCTCGGACCCCTCTCCCGCCTCGGGCAGCCCGCTCGCTGGCGCTCATCGCCGCGTGCCCACGGACGGATTGTGCCCTTTCGTCTCGGTTCGCCCCTGACCGTTTCCTCCCTGTGCCCCTCGACCTCTTCTACCACATGACCTGCCCTCTGCTCCCCCATGTTGCGTACTGTCGAGCAAGCTCGCATGCCCCGCGGCTCCGGCGACGTGTCATGCGACCGTGCTCACCCACCCACGTTGCCCCAGCTATTTATAGCCAGGCCCGAGCCCCTCCGAGCACTCCATCGCCTCCACCTCACTCCCAGGACACTTCCCAGCTTCTCGCCCGAGCTCCCGGAGCTCTCCCCTCTCCGATTCATTGCCAGGGCCGCCACTCCCCACCGGCCAAATTGGCTCAAGCCGAGCCCTCCCCCTCGTCATGGCGACCACCAGAGACCTCCACCACACCCCTAGAGCCTCCCCTTCGTTTCCTCCCTCCTCTAGTGGCCTCTGGCCTCGGTCCCCATCTCCGGCCAAAGCCCTTCTCTGCCGCGGCCCGTGTTCTCCTCATTCCCGAGCTCCCCGGCATCCTCCAAGTCCGGGAATAGGTGTGTCTCCTCCTCCCGAGCATCAGGGTAGGTCACACGCCGCCTACGGTGGCCAGATGCACCGTCAGTTGCCATCGTGGCGGCCGGCCTCGCCTTTGCCTCGTCCGGCGCGGGTGGAGGAAGAAGAAGCTAGCAAGGCGGGCCCCACCCCTGTGGGACCCGCTCATCAGCGACCCAGCGCCAGGCCCCGTCTCTGCCACGTGGTAAGTGGAAACGTATTTCCACGTTTATGTTTTCGATAAGAGAAAGTGTAAAGTCCCGCGTCCTTTATAGAGAATACGTTTTCCCCGTTCGAAAGCATATTCCATTTCCACTACGTCTGAAAGTGCGCTTTCCCTATGCAGAAGACGTATTCCCTCAAAGGCGTTTTATGTTTTCTCATTCAGGGGCCTATTTGAAGAAATCTTTTTACAGATTGGCCCTTGGACTTCGTCGGGCAATGGTTAATCCAAAATAACTTTTTGCTCGAGACTCCGAATGAGGTTAATCCAATGCCCACATCTTCGTCTTGTCGATCCCGTTCGGTTCACATCATTTTTGCTATGGTTTGACATACTTAAAATGACCTTTTTGCCCTTGCCCCTTCAAGAGAGACACTTTTTCGGTGATTCATCCCGCTATCTTTCCGCACTTCTTCCCGGTGGTTTCTTCATCCCAGGCAAGCCACAACACCCACTTGCATGATGGCCATGCAATAGCCATGGTTTTCAACTTGAATATTTAATAAATGTCTGCTTGTTTTGATATGGTTATCATTGTTTCAGTGATGCTTATATTGTGTTCACTTTTATGCTATGTTTTTATGCACCTGGTTATCATCTACTAGTTGCTAGTATCTTTGTCGTATGTCATGATTGGCAGTAGTACATCTTGGTGTTGTTAATGTTCTTCGTTGCATGACTATGGTAGGTTACCAAGTACCGTTAGTATGCATGTTTCTTTGCATCTAGTTGGTTAAATGCTTACTTGGTAGTGTTATTGCCATGGTATTTATTTCTGATGCTAGTGGTCATGCTATGCTTGTGTTATTCATGCTCATCCATATGTCATGCTCATTCGGATATATGACGTATGGTTGTTGATATGCTTGAGGATTATGTTGCACATCCATACTCATGTTGATATCATGCTCATGCATTGTAGTTGCATCATGTTATTTTAATATGACAGCTTATTGCATTCAAGTTTAATCGGACTTAAATGAACTTGAACAAGTGTTGGCTAAGTCATGGTGCCACCATATCGAGCTGACCAGTGCAGTTGCATTTGCCTTTTATGGGAAGCTCCTAACTAGGTCTATTGTCATGCCTCTCACCGGTGCCTCCAATGAGGGAAGGTTATGTGCGGGTGCTACCTTGGCCGGGTAGGACGTGCTGGGGAACGTAGTAATTTCAAAAAAATTCCTACACACACTCAGGATCATGGTGATGCATAGCAACGAGAGGGGAGAGTGTGTCCACGTACCCTCATAGACCGAAAGCGGAAGCGTTAGCACATCGCGGTTGATGTAGTCGTACGTCTTCATGATCCGACCGATCCAAGTACTGAACGTACGGCACCTCCAAGTTCAGCACACGTTCAGCTCGATGACGTCCCGTGAACTCCGATCCAGCAGAGCTTCACGAGACAGTTCCATCAGCACGACGGTGTGTTGACGGTGATGATGTTTTTACCAACGCAGGGCTTCGCCTAAGCACCGCTACGATATGATCGAGGTGGATTATAGTGGAGGGGGGCACCGCACACGGCTAAGGGATCAATGATCAACTTGTGTGTTCTAGGGTGCCCCCCTGCCCCCATATATAAAGGAGCAAGGGGGGAGGCGGTCGGCCAGGAGGAGGGCGCGCCAGGTGGGGAGCCTTTTCCTTGTTGGAGTAGGAGAGGGAAGGAAGGGAGAGAGGAGGAGAAGGAAAACGGGGGTCGCCGCCCCCTCCTTGTCCAATTCGGACTAGAGGGGGAGGGGGCGCGCGGCTGCCCTGGCCGCCCCTCCTCTTCTCCCACTAAGGCCCGTGAGGCCCAATTAACTCCCCGGGGGGTTCCGATAACCCCCCGGTACTTTGGTTTTTATCCGAAACCACTCGGAACACTTCCGGTGTCCGAATATAGTCGTCCAATATATCGACCTTTACGTCTTGACCATTTCGAGACTCCTCGTCATGTCTGTGATCATATCCGGGACTCCGAACTACCTTTGGTACATCAAAACACAAAAACTCATAATACCGATCGTCATCAAACATTAAGCATGCGGACCCTACGGGTTCGAGAACTATGTATACATGACCGAGACACGTCTCCGGTCAATAACCAATAGCGGAACCTGGATGCTCATATTGGTTCCTACATATTCTACGAAGATCTTTATCGGTCAAACGCATTACAACATACATTGTTCCCTTTGTCATCGGTATGTTACTTGCCCGAGATTCGATTGTCGGTATCTCAATACCTAGTTTAATCTCGTTACCGGAAAGTCTCTTTACTCGTTCTGTAATGCATCATCCCGCAACTAACTCATTTGTTACAATGCTTGCAAGGCTTATAGTAATGTGCATTACCGAGTGGGCCCAGAGATACCTCTCCGACAATCGGAGTGACAAATCCTAATCTCGAAATACGCCAACTTAACGAGTACCTTCGGAGACACCTATAGAGCACCTTTATAATCACCCAGTTGCGTTGTGATGTTTGGTAGCACACAAAGTGTTCCTCCGGTAAACGGGAGTTGCATAAACTCATAGTCATAGGAACATGTATAGGTCATGAAGAAAGCAATAGCAACATACTAAACAATCAAGTGCTAAGCTAACGGAATGGGTCAAGTCAATCAAATCATTCTCCTAATGACGTGATCCCGTTAATCAAATGACAACTCATGTATATGGCTAGGAAACATAACCATCTTTGATCGATGAGCTAGTTAAGTAGAGGCATACTAGTGACACTCTGTTTGTCTATGTATTCACACATGTATCATGTTTCAGGTTAATACAATTCTAGCATGAATAATAAACATTTATCATGATATAAGGAAATAAATAATAACTTTATTATTGCCTCTAGGGCATATTTCCTTCAGTCTCCCACTTACACTAGAGTCAATAATCTAGTTCACATCTTTATGTGATTGGTTCACATCTCCATGTGACTGATACCCAAAGGGTTTACTAGAGTCAGTAATCTAGTTCACATCGCTATGTGACTAACACCCAAAGAGTGATCATGTTTTGCTTGTGAGATAAGTTTAGTCTATGGGTCTACAACATTCAGATCCGTATGTATTTCACAAATTTTTATGTCTGCAATGCTTTGCACGGAGCTACTCTAGCTAATAGCTCCCACTTTCAATATGTATCCAGATCAAGACTTAGAGTCATCTAGATCGATGTAAAAAGCTTGCATCGACGTAACTCTTTATGACGAACTCTTTTTATCACCTCCATAACCGAGAAATATTTCCTTAGTCCTCTAAGGATAATTTTGACCACTGTCCAGTGATCTACTCCTAGATTACTATTGTACTCCCTTGCCATAAAGATGCTAAGGTATACAATAGGACTGGTAAACAACATAGCATAGGGAATGACTTTTCTTCTCTTTCTATTTTCTGATGTGGTCGGGTTTTGAGTCTTTACTCAACTTCACACCTTGCAACACAGGCAAGAACTCCTTTTACTTTTCCATTTTGAACTGCTTCAAAATCTTGTCAAGGTATGTACTCATTGAAAATATATCAAGCGCCTTGATCTATCGCTATAGATCTTGATGCTCAATATGTAAGCAGCTTCATTGAGGTATTTCTTTAAAAAAA
>NW_021276847.1:5866-6487 GCF_002162155.2 Triticum dicoccoides | reverse complement strand
TCCTACGAGGTTCGGTAGTAACTTGATATGAAGTTTCATGATCATCATCATTAGCTTCACCACTAATTGGTGTAGAGATCACTAGAACTGATTTCTGCGATGAACTACTTTCCAATTCGGGAGAAGGTACAATTACCTCATCAAGTTCTACATTCCTCCCACTCATTTCTTTCAAGATAAACTTCTTCTCTAGAAAGGATCCATTCTTGGCAACGAATGTCTTTCCTTCGGATCTATGATAGAAGGTGTACCCAACTATCTCCTTTGGGTATCGTATGAAGATACACTTCTCCGATTTGGGTTTGAGCTTGTCAGGATGAAACTTTTTCACATAAGCATCGCAACCCCAAACTTTAAGAAACGACAACTTTGGTTTCTTGCCAAACCACAGTTCATATGGTGTCGTCTCAACGGATTTAGATGGTGCCCTATTTAACGTGCATGCAGATGTCTCTAATGCATAACCCCAAAATGATAGCGGTAAATCAGTAAGAGATGTCATGGATCGCACCATATCTAGTAAAGTGTGATTATGACATTCGGACACACCATTACGCTGTGGTGTTCCAGGTGGCGTGAGTTGTGAAACTCTTCCGCATTGTTTCAAATGAATACCAAACT
>NW_021276847.1:0-5856 GCF_002162155.2 Triticum dicoccoides | reverse complement strand
GTAACTCAAATATTCTCCTCTACGATCAGATCGCAGAAACTATACTTTCTTGTTATGATGATTTTCTACTTCACTCTGAAATTCTTTGAACTTTTCAAATGTTTCAGACTTATGTTTCATCAAGTAGATATACCCATATCTACTCAAATCATCTGTGAAGATCAGAAAATAACGATACCCGCTGCGAGCCTCAACACTCATCGGATTGCATACATCAGTATCTATTATTTCTAATAAGTCAGTAGCTTGCTCCATTGTTCCGGAGAACAGAGTTTTAGTCATCTTGCTCACGAGGCATGGTTCGCAAGCATCAAATGATTCATAATCAAGTGATTGAAAAAGCCCATCAGCATGGAGTTTCTTCAGGCGCTTTACACCAATATGACCTAAACGATAGTGCCACATATAAGTTGCACTATCATTATTAACTTTGCATCTTTTGGCTTCAATATTATGAATATGTGTATTACTACGATCGAGATTCAATAAACCATTCACCTTGGGTCTATGACCTCAGAAGGTTTTATTCATGTAAATAGAATAACAATTATCCTTGGCTTAAATGAATAACCGTATTGCAATAAACATGATCCCATCATATTATGCTATACGCAAACACCAAATAACATTTATTTAAGGTTCAACACTAATCCCGAAGCTAAAGGGAGTGTGCGATGATGATCATATCAATCTTGGAACCACTTCCAACACACATTGTCACTTCACCCTTAACTAGTCTCTGTTCATTCTGCAATTCCTGTTTCGAGTTACTAATCTTTAGCAACTGAACGAGTATCAAATACTAAGGGGTTGCTATAAACATTAGTAAAGTACACATCAATAACATGTATATCAAATATACCTTTGTTCACTTTTCCATCCTTCTTATCCGCCAAATACTTGGGGCAGTTCTGCTTCTAGTGACTATTTCCTTTGTAGTAGAAGCACTCAGTTTCAGGCTTGGGTCTAGCTTTGGGCTTCTTCACGGAAGTGGCAACTTGCTTGCCATTATTCTTGAAGTTCCCTTTCTTTCCCTTGTCCTTTTACTTGAAACTAGTGGTATTTTCAACCATCAACACTGGATGCTTTTCTTGATTTCTACCTTCGTCAATTTTAGCATCACGAACAGCGTGGGAATCGTTTCCGTTATCCCTTGCATATTGTAGTTCATGACAAAGTTCTAGTAACTTGGTGATAGTGACTAGAGAACTCTGTCAACCACTATCTTATCTAGAAGATTAACTCCCACTTGATTCAAGTGATTGTAGTACTCAGACATTCTGAGCACATGCTCACTAGCTGAGCTATTCTCCTCCATCTTGTAGGCAAGGTACTGTCAGAGGTCTCATACCTCCCGACACGGGCATGAGTATGAAATACCAATTTCAACTCTTAGAACATCTTATATGTTCTGTGGCGTTCAAAACGTTTTTGAAGTCCCGGTTCTAAGCCGTAAAGCATGGTGCACTAAACTATTAAGTAGTCATCATACCGAGCTTTGTCAAACGTTCATAACATGTGCATCTGCTCCTGCAATAGGTCTGTCACCTAGCGGTGCATCAAGGACATAATTCTTTTGTGCAGCAATGAGGATAATCCTCAGATCACGGATCCAATCCGCATCATTGCTACTAACATCTTTCAATTTATTTTTCTCTAGGAACATATGAAAAATAAATGGGGAAGCTATGTGCGAGCTATTGATCTACAACATAGATATATGCAAATACTATCAAGACTAAGTTCATGATAAATTTAAGTTCAATTAATCATATTACTTAAGAACTCCCACTTAGATAGACATCCCTCTAGTCATATAAATGATCCCGTGATCCAAATCAACTAAACCATGTCCGATCATCACGTGAGATGGAGTAGTTTTCAATGGTGAACATCATTATGTTGATCATATCTACTATATGATTCACGCTGGACCTTTCGGTCTCCAGTGTTCCGAGGCCATATCTGCATATGCTAGGCTCGTTAAGTTTAACCCGAGTATTTCTGCGTGTGCAAAAATGGCTTGCACCCGTTGTATGTGAACGTAGAGCTTATCACACCCGATCATCATGTGGTGTCTCGGCACGACGAACTTTGGCAATGGTGCATACTGAGGGAGAACACTTGCACCTTGAAATTTAGTGAGAGAACATCTTATAATGCTACCGTCGATCTAAGAAAAATAAGATGTATAAAAATAAACATCACATGCAATCATAATATGTGACATGATATGGCCATCATCATCTTGTGCTTTTGATCTCCATCTCCAAAGTACTGTCATGATCTCCATTGTTACCGGCATGACACTATGATCTCCATCATCTTGATCTTTTATCAACGTGTCGTCACATGGTCGTCTCACCAGCTATTGCTTTTGCAACTATTGCTATCGCATAGCGATAAAGTAAAGCAATTACATAGCACTTGCATCTTATGCAAATAAAGAGACAACCATAAGGCTCCTGCCAGTAGCCGATAACTTTAACAAAACATGATCATCTCATACAACAATTTATATTTCATCATGTCTTGACCATATCACATCACAACATGCCCTGCAAAAACAAGTTAGACATCCTCTACTTTGTAGTTGCAAGTTTTACGTGGCTGCTACGGGCTGAGCAAGAACCGTTCTTACCTACGCATCAAAACCACAACGATAGTTCGTCAAGTTAGTGTTGTTTTAACCTTCGCAAGGACCGGGCGTAGCCACACTTGGTTCAACTAAAGTTGGAGAAATTGACACCCGCCAGCCACCTGTGTGCAAAGCACGTCGGTAGAACCAGTCTCGCGTAAGCGTACGTGTAATGTTGGTCCGGGCCGCTTCATCCAACAATACTGCCAAACCAAAGTATGACATGCTGGTAAGCAGTATGACTTGTATCGCCGACAACTCACTTTTGTTCTACTTGTGCATATAACATCTACGCAATAACCTGGTTCTAATACCACTGTTGGGGAACATAGTAATTTCAAAAAAATCCTACGCACACTCAGGATCATGGTGATGCATAGCAATGAGAGGGGAGAGTGTGTCCATGTACCCTCGTAGACCGAAAGCGGAAGCGTTAGCACAACGCGGTTGATGTAGTCGTACGTCTTCATGATCCAACAGATCCAAGTACCGAACGTACGGCACCTCCGAGTTCAACACACGTTCAGCTCGATGACGTCCCGCGAACTCCGATCCAGTAGAGCTTCACGGGACAGTTCCGTCAGCACGATGGTGTGTTGACGGTGATGATGTTGCTACCGACGCAAGGCTTCGCCTAAGCACCACTACGATATGATCGAGGTGGATTATGGTGGAGGGGGGCACCGCACACGGCTAAGGGATCAATGATCAACTTGTGTGTTCTAGGGTGCCCTCCCGCCCCCGTATATAAAGGAGCAAGGGGGGAGGTGGCCGGCCAGGAGGAGGGCGCACCAGGTGGGGAGTCCTACTCCCGGTGGGAGTAGGACTCCTCCTTTTCCTTGTTGGAGTAGGAGAGGGAAGGAAGGGTGAGAGGAGGAGAAGGAAAAAGGGGGGCGCCACCACCCTCCTTGTACAATTCAGACTAGAGGGGGAGGGGGCACGCGGCTGCCCTGGCCGCCCGTCCTCTTCTCCCACTAAGGCCCATGAGGCCCAATTAACTCCCCGGGTGTTCCGGTAACCCCCCGGTACTTCGGTTTTTATCCGAAACCACTCGGAATACTTCTGGTGTCTGAATATAGTTGTCCAATATATCGATCTTTACGTCTCGACCATTTCGAGACTCCTCGTCATGTCCTTGATCATATATGGGACTCCGAACTACCTTCGGTACATCAAAACACAAAAACTCATAATAACAATCATCATCAAACTTTAAGCGTGCGGACCCTACGGGTTTGAGAACTATGTAAACATGACCGAGACACGTCTCCGGTCAATAACCAATAGCGGAACCTGGATGCTCATATTGGCTCCTACATATTCTACGAAGATCTTTATCGGTCAAACCGCATAACAACATACGTTGTTCCCTTTGTCATCGGTATGTTACTTGCCCGAGATTCGATCATTAGTATCTCAATACCTAGTTTAATCTCGTTACCGGCAAGTCTCTTTACTCGTTCCGTAATGCATCATCCTGCAACTAACTCATTAGTTACAATGCTTGCAAGGCTTATAGTGATGTGCATTACCGAGTGGGCCCAGAGATACCTCTCCGACAATCGGAGTGACAAATCCTAATCTCAAAATACGCCAACTCAACAAGTACCTTCGTAGACACCTGTAGATCACCTTTATAATTACCTAGTTACGTTGTGACATGTGGTAGCACACAAAGTGTTCCTCCGGTAAATGGGAGTTGCATAATCTCATAGTCATAGGAACATGTATAAGTCATGAAGAAAGTAATAGCAACATACTAAACGATCAAGTGCTAAGCTAACGGAATGGGTCAAGTCAATCACATCATCCTCCTAATGGTGTGATCCCATTAATCAAATGACAACTCATGTCTATGGCTAGGAAACATAACCATCTTTGATCAACGAGCTAGTTAAGTAGAGGCATACTAGTGACACTTTCTTTGTCTATGTATTCACACATGTATCATGTTTCCGGTTAATACAATTCTAGCATGAATAATAAACATTTATCATGATATAAGTAAATGAAGAATAACTTTATTATTGCCTCTAGGGCATATTTCCTTCAGGACGGCATAAGCCTTTTGAGCCTGAGTTTGGTTATGTGCACATGTCCTCGTTTGGGACCGTTTATTGTTTTGCCACGACGGTGGACGTTGATGTCTTTGGTAGACATGGGGCCACCCATGACTTAGCCCAGAGGGGAGTTGGTCAGAGTGGCCATGAAAGTGCGATGGTAGTATATCGGTTTTGTCGGAACGATGTTGGTCCACCTGAATGGGAGTGCGAGGCCATGGGTTCCGTGGTGTGGGTACAGTATGCTAACCACTGCAGAGTGTGTATTCAATCTATCAATAGCCACGCCTGCGAATAAGGGCCCAGTTCATAGTTGGTCAGACTATGGGTCAATAGTAATAATAATATTGTGCTTAATAACAACCCTTGTTCGATTATGAGAAAGAGGTTGATTGTGATCGTGAGATGATCACCATGGTATCAAGGATACCGAGTTGTTGGATATTTTTGGTGTTATGCGAGATCAAGGGTTAAGGTCAAGCTCCTTGTGGTCATGTAATGATTACTATGGTATTGTAATACCATGCTTGATTGGATCCTAAGATGATCGTGTGATGTCCGTGATGGTAAACTTATGCATGTGATGGTTACGAGGTAACCCGAACAGAGTAAGTTTGTGCATGATAGAGGCATCCTGTTGCATGTTAGTATCACGATGTTCATATGTTCATGCCATGATTGTATTGTTCTACCTATATCATGTTCATCTTGTTCATGCTAATGATTGATCTGCTAGGATCATGTTAATCCTTGTCAACCTGTAATTGCCATGTTGTTGTTTGTATTGATTGCTTTGGTTGCGGTGAGCTTGCAAGTACATTCAATGTATTGACCTGGCGTGTCATGCCAGTTTCAGGTCATGCCAGATTTTGATTGCTTGTTTTCCGTGGATCCCTTGTTTGCGAGCTAGGATAAGTGTTCCAGTCAGAGTCCCTGCGGAGTGGAGTTCATCATCGTCGTCGTTGTACTGCTGCTAGAGTTATTCCGCTGCTTTGTGTTGTTCTGCTACATGCATGGAATAACCGTGGTAGGCGTAGTGTCGCCGGGCCGATGTAATTCCCTTGTACCCATATAGATTGTAATAAAGAGCTGATTTGTTCTATGCTAAGTAGTGATGTATTCCAGAAGACTTCTCCTCAATCTCTGGGCTAGAATACG
>NW_021276846.1:0-1250 GCF_002162155.2 Triticum dicoccoides | reverse complement strand
AACAGAATACAGCACACCATCAGAGGATTAACGTGGTGTCACTCAGTGATTTTATCAAATTACATCCACCCACGTTCCACCACTCCGTCGAGCCTCTCGACGCTGATGACTGGCTTCGCAGTATCTCTCACAAACTGCGTTCCGCGCTGGTAGCGGAGGCTGACAAGGTCACCTTTGCTGCATATCATCTTGAAGGCCCCGCCAGTCTATGGTGGGAGAATTATGGAGCTATGCGCCCAGCGGGCCATGTCACTACTTGGGCTGAGTTCAGTGAGGCTTTCCGTGAACATCACATTCCGGAGGGTCTCATGGACCGTAAACGTGAAGAATTTTGCAGTTTCACCCAAGGCCGACTTTCTGTGGATGCTTACAGCAGGGAGTTTGGTAATCTCGCACGATATGCAACCGAGGAAGTTTCTACTGACGCCAAGAAGCAAGCAAGGTTCCGTAAGGGCCTTAGTCCTGAGCTTCGCTGTGACCTCCGTCTGCATGAGTGCACATCCTTCCAGAAACTTGTCAACAAAGCCATCAGTGCTGAAACTGGTCAGACTGACTATGACGCAACACGCAAGCATGGCCGTGATATGGGTTCCTCATCCGGTGCTGGTCCTCAGAAGCGCCGCGTGTGGGTACCCAACACCGCCCTGCCACCCAGGTTCACACCGAGGCCATCCTTCCAGGCGCCTCGCCCCGTTCAACAGTCTGCACCGGCCAAGCCCTATGGGGGTCCAACCAACAATGCTCCTCCACGTACCAGTTCCGTGACTTGTTTCAAGTGTGGGAATCTGGTCACTATATGCGTGAGTGTCCCCAGACCAACCCCAATCAATCTGCTAAAGCTGTTGGCCGTGGCAAGCCGACAGGGAAAGTGTTCCACGCCAAACCGGTCACCGCTTCACGTGGCCATGTCAACTGTATCTCTGCCGAAGAAGCTCAAGAGGATCCCAACGTCGTTCTCGGTACGCTTCTTGTTAATTGCCACCCGGCATCTGTTCTTTTCGATACAGGAGCCTCTCATTCTTTTATATCTGAAAATTATGCTCGTTTGCATAACGTTGCATTCTGTGACATGCCATCCACTATGGAAATTTCTACCCCTGGTTCTAGATGGCAGACCTCTAGGGTAAGTTATGGAAATGAAATCCAAGTCGACAGACTTGTTTTCCTCGCGTCTTTGATAGCCCTTAAATCTTCAGATATTAATATCATTTTGGGTATGGACTGGATGTCAGCTCATCAAGCCAAAATTG
>NW_021276845.1:0-1554 GCF_002162155.2 Triticum dicoccoides | reverse complement strand
ACGACTACCAGTACAACGACGACGGCGGCTATGAAGACTACGAGTATGCATATTATACGCCTAGGCAGGAGTATGACTAAATCACTCCAAATTTCATGTATCATCAGTGGTATCTCGAATCATTCGAAAATGGACACCAAACACATCACGGGTAATATAATTCACATGATCCATTCAACAAAGTTTGGTACAATAAATTATTACACATCATTTCTTCCCTTGTGTCCCTGCTTGCTTACGATTGTGCCGTATCCATGGAGCATCCTCATCATTTAACTTAATGCTTGGGTCGGTGTTCACTTTGAAGGGCGGAATTTCAGCAAACATATTATAATCTTCTGACATGTCTGTCTTGTCCTCCACTCCCACGATGTTTCTTTTCCCTGAAAGAACAATGTGGCGCTTTGGATCATCGCATGATGTACTGATCGTTTTCTTATCTTTTCGTTCCCTCGGTTTGCTACTCATGTCCTTCACATAGAAAACCTGAGCGACATCTTTCGCTAGGACGAATGGTTCGTCAAGGTAACCAAGATTGTTGAAATCCACCATTGTCATTCCGTATTGCTGGTCCACCTTTACCCCACCTCCTGTTAGCTTGAACCATTTGCACCGGAACAAAGGGACCTTAAAGGAGGGTCCATAGTCAAGTTCCCATATCTCCTCTATGTAACCATAATATGTGACCTTTTGCCCATTCTCGGTTGCTGCATCAAAGCGGACACCACTGTTTTGGTTGGTGCTCTTTTTATCTTGGGCGATCGTGTAAAATGTATTCCCATTTATCTCGTACCCTTGGAAAGTCGTTATAGTCGAAGATGGTGTCTTGGCCAACATGTACAGCTGATCTACAACATCATTGTCATTCATTAAATGTTTTCTCAACCAACTGCCGAAAGTCTCCATGTGGGCCTTCCTAATCCAGGATTCAGGCTTCCCCGGGTTGTCCGAGCGTAAAATATTCTTGTGTTTCTCAAAGTACGGAGCCACCAAGCTGGAATTGGTCAGTACAGTGTGGTGTGCTTCAGTCAGAGAATGGCCGTCCATACATATCGTTGATTTCCTTCCGATCGTGCCTTTTCCACTTAGTCTCCCCTCGTGCCGCGATCGAGAAAGACCAATTGGCTTAAGGTCAGGAACAAAGTCAACACAAAACTCAATTACCTCCTCATTTCCATAGCCCTTGGCGATGCTTCCTTCTGGCCTAGCACGGTTACGAACATATTTCTTTAATACTCCCATGAACCTCTCGAAGGGGAACATATTGTGTAGAAATACAGGACCGAGAACGAAAATCTCTTCGACTAGGTGAACCAGGAGGTGCGTCATAATATTGAAGAAGGATGGCGGGAACACCAACTCGAAACTGACAAGACATTGGATCACATCGTTCTGTAACCGTGGTAGAACTTCTGGATTGATTACCTTCTGAGAGATTGCATTGAGGAATGCACATAGCTTCACAATGGCTACTCGAACATTTTCCGGCAGGAGCCCCCTCAAAGCAATCGGAAGCAATTGCGTCATAATCACGTGGCAGTCGTGAGACTTCAG
>NW_021276844.1:0-1084 GCF_002162155.2 Triticum dicoccoides | reverse complement strand
GCTCGAACACAATCAGTTTTCAGACTTAGTGAAAACTGAGACATGCTGAAATTTAACCCACGAAGGCATGTAAACGAGCTCGATGCACTCACTACGGTGCAAGTCATGGCAAGGAAAGCATATAACCAGCAAGAAGGCACAAAGTGCTAGCTACACATGGCAAGAACGAAGGCATAGCATGCATGGAACACTAACGGTAGCATCGGCGAAATCGCAAACGAGTTGCCGATCTGCCCAGATTAACAACGAAGCAAAAGTTGAGCTCGATTGAGTCAACCTAGAGCACTCCACATATGCAAACAAAGACATGGATGGATAGAGCATAACATAAATATCAAAACTCCCTTACTGATCATCCTCAAAAGAGGCACGGATCATTAGGAAACAAGCTGGACATATAGCATCATGAACTAAAATATCCCAGACTTAGTGAAAATCACTAAGTCCCTGAAATCTGCAATCTCAGGTACCTCTCTTCGCAAGCTTGCACAAGACAACACACACATCCTAAAAATGCATGGGTGACACCTCTGGAAAGGAGACAAAATGCTTCACAATTCATCCCAAAGGGGCACAGGCATATCATGCACGAATTAAACATGACAAAAATGACAAAAGTGCATGATGATCTAACGGATCTGCAATTTAACTCACGAGGCCTCCTTCTAACAGCATTTTGGGTATCAAGATGACCTCAAATGCAAATGATGCAATGCAATGAAATGATGTACATGTCGAGGCGAAGACTTTGATATATCATACGCCCAAAACGGAGCTACGGTTGCGGAGATACAAGCAGTCAAAGAATGCACGAAAATTAGGGTTTCGGGGGAGAGAAGTCAACCGAAAACTCAGATCCAGATCGGGATCTCGCGGGTACTGTTCACCGGCGCGTTTCCCGAGGATGACCAGCGCCGGAGCTCGTCGGTGCCGGCCGGAGTGGGGGAAGAGGAGGCCGGGGTGAGGGAGAGGAGGCCGGGCGGCGCCGGAGGAGGAGGCGGCGACCGCGGGCGGCGGCGTCCGGGGCGGCGCCGGCCGGTGCGGGCGGCGGGGCCCGGCGCGGCGGCGGCCGGTGCGGTGGCGG
>NW_021276843.1:0-1347 GCF_002162155.2 Triticum dicoccoides | reverse complement strand
GGACCGAACGGAGCCGCCGCCACCGACGAGCTCCCACGCGGCCACCACCACCCCCACGCCTCACCGACGCCCTAGGGAGCTCCGCCTCGATCCCCTCTTCCTCCCCACCGAGCCAAGCCCCTCGGGAAGCCCTGCATCGCCTCCACGCCATCGTCTTCGTCCTCGACCGCCGCCGATGGTCGCCGTCGATTCGCCGCCGTTTGTGCTTCCCCGAGCTTGCTGACCCTCCCTGCATGATCCCCGTGAGCCCCTGCTTCGTTTCCCCCTAACCCCATGTCCGATTTCGAGCTCTAGCCGCCCCCTCTACCGGAGCCGAGACGCTCCACCGCACGGGCTTGTCGCCGGCGAAACCCCGGTGACCATTTGGTCACGGGCATGCACCCGTTGTGCTTCCCGCGACCCGTAGAGCCCCTCCAGCACCTCAGCTCCCTCGTTTGTGAGCAGCAACGTCGAAATGCCCGACGCCCGAACTCCGGCCGCCGCCAGGAGCCCGTTTCCGGCGAACCCCGGCCTCCCTGTGCCCAGCTGCGTGCGCCACTAGATGCGCGGGAGCACGGGCTCCCTCTTGGTGCCCTCAGCGCGACCAGCCGTGGGCTGTAGCGCCATCCCGAGCAACTCCGGCGAGGTCCCGCCGTCGCCATGGTCGCCGGCGTCACTAGCCGACGTGGCCGCGTGATTAGCACTAATCACGGCCAGCTAACCCTCCCCAGAGCCGCTGACGTATGGGCCCCACGCCCTTATTTAATCCTTATCATTTTCTGTTAAGTCTTAACCTAACCACCGTGGGCCCACACGTCAGCTTTGACCAAGCTGACGTGGCTGTTGACCTGGTCCCACCTGTCAGTGAGCTAAGCAGCCATGTGACACTGACGTGTGGCCCCCACACGTCAGGTTTGACTTGGAACCGCCCTGTTGACCTGATGACGTCAGGGTGATGTCATACTGACGCAGTAAATGTTTTCTGGAGTTTTTAAATAAATCAGAAATGATTTATTTATTTCAGAAAATATCCAAAACTTCGAAAATTCATAGAAATTCAACCGTAACTCCAAATTAAATAAATTATATATGAAAAATTATCAGAAAAATTCAAGGAATCCATCTGTACCATTTTCATGCATGTTAGAACAACTTATAACTGCTGTTTAGCACAAATCATATAAATGGCATTTAAATAATCACATGTGGAGTTTGAATTTGAACCTAGGGTTCAAACCAACTCCATTTAACTTGTTGCTAGATGCATTAGCCCAAAACACATTCATTTTGCCATGTCATGATCATGCATCATACTGTGCATTGCATTGATTGTGTTCCCTTCTGTGTTGCCGGTATTTGTCCCCTCTC
>NW_021276842.1:0-1517 GCF_002162155.2 Triticum dicoccoides | reverse complement strand
CCCACCCAACGGGCGTGGCACTCGTCGCCTCGGCGTCTGGGATGGCCGAGCTGGCGGCGCCGGTCTCCAGGAGGCGTGGCGCCGAAGTCGCCTTCTCAAGGCGGCGGCGCGTTGGCGAGGCGACTTGGAGGAGCAGCCTCGCCACGGACTCGTCCTCAGTCGGCGGCACCGGCGGGCCTGCCGGCCATTTACCCTGCACGCTCCCGGACGGCGGCGGAGGCGCGGTGGCGGCACGGCCATGTCCGACATGGAGGCCTCGCCGCTTTCCCTCTCCATGATGGGGTTCTCGCCGCCGGCCTCCCCAGTCTGCCCCGTGAACTCCGGGGGCGGTGGCGCGGAGTTCAGCGGGACGACGAGCAACGCCGATTGGCGGTGCGCGGCCTCCTCAGCTTGCCGCCTTGCCACAATGGCGGCTTCAGCCTCGTCCAGTTTCCTCTGAGCGGAGGCCGCCGCCTTTTCGGCCTCCGCCTTCTCCAGACGGGCGGCCTCGTCCTCGTCGCGCTTCTCCCACGCGTTCCGCTCCGTCGCCTCCCGGAGGTCGGCGATGGGGTCAATCCGCTGAGTAGTGGCGGACGTCTCTGCCGACCCCATGACGGAGGCGGCAGCGACCCTCTCGAAGGTAAGAGGGGCCCTGAAGCGAGGAAGGCATGTAAAAAAATTTGTACAAGATTCACCAGTAGAAAACAAGACAAAGGCGGAGGCACTTACGCGGAGACCAGTGGTGGCTTCTTCACTTCCTTATGGAAGCGGTTGGCCTTCGCGATCGCCTCCTCCGCTTAGTCGCAGCGGCCGCCCCCTTGAACTTCTTTGACCGGCCGCTAAGCAGGCTCGGCCCGGCCCGGCGCCTCTTCACGCCGCCTTGACCATCCAAGCCGGCGGAGGAACGAGGCGGGGCGACTTCCCCCTCGGTGTCGTCATCAGGCCAGTCGACAAAGGTGGCCGAGGGCCTGAAGCCTCCTCCTCTCCCTCCTCCTCCTCCTTCGGCGTCGGCCTCCATCGCCGTGGCCCCCAAGTCAGGGTTGTCGACGTCACTCTCCGCTCGGTCGGGGACGAACTGACGGGGCGGGCCCGCGGTGCCGGCTGAAGGCTGGATGAGGGGATTCTGACTCAAGAAAAACCAAGAAAATCAGAAGTCGGACTCGGCTGCAAAAGAAGACAGAACAAAAGACGACTTACAACAGGCGGGGGGTTGGCGCGTGAGTACGGCTCCTTGCCGAACCGCCAATCCGCCGTAAGACTGCAGTTCGCGATGTAATTCACGTGTCCGCCACCTCCGCGTGGGGCATGTCCTTGGAGCACAGCCGACTCGGATCCCGGTGGCCGCTCATCTGATAGATCAGATGAGGTCGGCCTTGGAGTGGGAGGACTCGGCGCGCCACGAAGGCGGCCAGCAAGTCGGCCCCGGTCAAACCCTCCGACTGCGTCAGCACTCGGTGTCGCGCGATGGCGGCGACACCAGCAGGAGTCAGCGTCTTGACCCGGTGGGACCAGCTGGGGAGCCTCCTAGCCGGTGCGCC
>NW_021276841.1:0-1686 GCF_002162155.2 Triticum dicoccoides | reverse complement strand
GGGTGTGGCCGGTTGGGCCGGTGGCCGAACGGGCCGGCCTGCTGGGCCGAAGCCCAGTGGGGGGGGGCCTTTCTCTCTTTTCCCTTTTTTTTGTTTGTTTTCTGTTTTCCTTTTATTTATTTTCTTTTCTGTTTTTATTTATTTATAAACACTTAGGCATTTTATAAAATTGTGAACCTTACACCATAATTATCTTTGTAATATTTGGCAACCACCGAACATTTTTATTTTAATTTTTAAAAACTTTTATTGTTTTCTTTTATTTAAATTTTGAATTTGTTTCGGTTCTGAACTATCGAGAGTTTATCACAGTAATCGTGGTGACGTGGCATCATTAGCGGGGAATCACTGTAGCTTAATTACCCGGGCGTCACAATTCTCCTCCACTACAAGAAATCTCGTCCCGAGATTTAAGCGGTGGAGTAAGGGGCGAAGGTGTTGGTAGCGAAAAACCTAACGAGTCTTCTCGGTCTTGGCTTCCCTTTCGAAGAGGTTGATCCCTTTCGTTGATGTCTTCATTTCACTGCTTCAAGTCACCATGATCAATTTGTCATCCTTTCTTCGGGATCTCCATCATACTTACGAATAGGTAAGGGGCAGCTCTACAACGATAGGATGTTACAAGGGAAAATCTTCTGGGGGTTTCCCAAGTATGAACATATGAGTATCTCTCGAGTTGAACAAATGAAACACATCGAGAGCAAAGTAAGACGGTGCGATAAGAAGTTTCAAGCGGATAGGCAATTGTTCATTGCCTGAAACAGAGTGTGAATGGGGTTCAGAGCAACAGGAATAAGCATTGCGTCTGATACCAGAATAGATCACTAGGAAGGTGGCTCGTGATCTTTCATACGAAGCCAAGCATGAGGATTAGCTTTAGTAACAGGGGTGCAGGAGAGTCAGGTTTCGTTCCTGGGACCTGTGGGTTATGGGCCCACCATGTGGGTTAAAAGTAGAAAAGGGGGGGGGGGCTGACATCTTGTACGATCACGATAGCAAGGCATGTCAGAGAGTAGCATGTCAGTTATGTCGGCAGCAATGTTGGTACCAAGGGCGAGGGACGAAGAGAACCATTTTCCTGCTCGTTGAACGAGGCGGACCAATAGGCAAAGTCCTCGTCCATCGGTGGTGACCGGAATGCTATCGACAATTTCAACAGGGTCTTACTGACAGAGTTGTACACCGAGGTGTTTACATAAGCAAGAGAATATTATTGCTTAGATCATATAGATCACAAGAAAGGTTAAACAAAACAATGGAAAGGAAAAGGTGATCATCAGATCAAATAGAACAATGGAATGGAAAATATGTTTATACACCTATTTCAGGGGTATATCCTTCCCAAGGACAAACAGAGCAAGGTATCCATGACAGGATATAAAGTAGAAAACCATTTAGTTAAGGGGGGGGGGGGAGAATCTCATGATATTACCCATACAACGGTGTTAGGATAAATGATAAATAAATCTAGCATCGTGCTTCAAATGTTCCTGTTGCAAATCGGAGTACCATTGACATGCTTCGAGATAGCATTGACATGGTCTTCAGGTGAAGATCAGACTTTGGAAACACGAAGGATCCATCAGGAATAACTTGTAGAATAAGTCTTACAATTTCCCCATGGATGGACGGATAACCTTGCTGAAAAGGAATCTATAATGATAGGTCCTCCAGCCGGGGGGGGGG
>NW_021276840.1:0-2884 GCF_002162155.2 Triticum dicoccoides | reverse complement strand
TCCCTTCTAGACGTACTGCAGGGGGTCTTTGGCTTATGTGGAACGATGAGCTCAAAGTCACTGTCCATAGTTCTTCCTTCCACTATATATTAGCGAATGTTATCCATGTAGCCTCTGGGGTCAATTTTTGCTTGATCTGTATATATGGTGACCCATACCATAAGCAGACTAAGGTCATCTGGGACCAGGTTGCTGCATTTGTTTATGATAACTTAGGTAAACCCGTGGTTTGTATGGGTGACTTGAATGACATCTTGTATGATATCGATGGGTGCAATGGTAATATCAACTACTATCGTATGCATGCTTTTCGCTCTCTTGTCAAGAATTGTGGTCTCTTTGATATTGGTTATAGCGGTCCTGCTTATACTTGGCGTGGTAGACACAATACCTCTAAACCTGTTCTTAGACGCTTAGATCGTTGTCTCATTAACTCTCACTGGTGCTCCTTCTATCCAAATACGAAAGTCTTAAATTTACCTATTATTCTCAGTGATCATGCTCCTATTTTAATCTCTACTAATGGTTATTTTGTCAAACCTAGACAGACTTTCAAATTTGAAAACTGGTGGCTTATGGAACAAGATTTTCACTCCTTCACGAAAAATATTTGGAGCAATGCTTCTCATACTTCTTTTGCAGCAAAATCTTCCTATCTTGCAGGATCACTCAAAGCTTGGTGTAAAAAGAAGAAACCTCTACAAAATAAACTTGCGCTCTTGGAGGCAAAAATCAATGAACTTCAACAACTTCCTCTTCAGCATCAAAATCAAGATCTACAGTGTTCTCTCACGGCAAGGTATGAATTGACGCTTACTAAAATCAATCAGTACTACAAGCAAAGGAGCAAAAAGAATTGGGTAGCAAAACGGGATCATAATAGTAAATTTTTTGATCAAGCTGTCATTAAACGTAGGAAAAGAAATACTATTTGTTCCATTAAAGATGAGCATGATCTTGTTCACTGCAATCCTACTGCCATTATGCAAACTTTTGTGAATTACTTCAAATGTATTTTCTCTTCCCCTAATGACAATACGACTAGACCATTTCCTCACTCTCAGGGATACAATGATAACAATGATCATACTTATTCTATTCCTGATAATGCTGAAATTTTGCAGATTCTTAAGGATATGAAGCTTAATGCCTCTCCTGGTCCCGATGGTTTCAATGTTGAATTCTATTTAGCTACTTGGGATTGGATAGGGGAAGAAGTCACTAAGCTTGTCACTAATTTTTATTAGACGGCTACCCTTCCTTTTCATATTAATAACACCAATATTGCTCTCATTCCTAAGAAATTGGTGCCTCTTGTTCCGTCTGATTATAGACCTATTAGTCTTTGTAATGTGATTTATAAAATTATTGCTAAATCTCTGGCTAATAGACTTAAGACTCACCTTCCTGACTATATTGATCCTGCTCAACAGGCTTTCATATAAGGTAGGCGTATTAGTGATAACATCATTATTGCTCAGGAAATTGCTCATTCTTTTTCTCTTAAATCTTGGAATCATAAAGCTTTCATGCTCAAGATTGATCTTGCTAAAGCTTTTGACCGTCTTGAGTGGAACTTCATAGTTTCTGCTTTGGCTCGTAAAGGACTGCATGGTCATTTCATAAATTTGGTTCGTGCCTGTATCTCCTCACCTACTTTCTCTGTGCTTATTAATGGTCAACCCTCTCAAATATTTAAAAACTACAGAGGTATTAGATAGGGCTGCCCCATATCTCCTTATTTATTTGTTCTAGCTATCAATGAGCTATCCATTATGCTGAATGAGGCTTTGCAGGCCAATCATTTGTCTGGTATTTCTCTTGGACCAAATTGCCCTTCTGTGCATTCCTTACTGTTTGCAGACGATCTTCTTGTCTGTGGGCAAGCTACTTATCAGGAGGCTCAGGTTATGGCCAACTTGATTAATCACTTCTGTAATATCTCTGGCCAAACTCCTAACTGGAGTAAATCAGCTATTTTTTTAGTTCTCATGTTCCTCAGCAGGTAAGAGATGACATTAAAAGCATTTTTCCAGTAGCTAATCTAGATGATAGCTTCACTCATTTAGGTCATCCTATCATTCTTCCTGCTAACAATAGAGCAGCTGCTTACAACTTTGTCTTAGATAAATTTCTTAACAAGCTGCCTTCCTATAAAGCTAATATGCTTTCTCATGCTGCTAGATTGGAATTAATCCGTTCTGTTTTCTCGGCCATTCCAGTTTATTACATGTCCAATATTTTATTCTCAAAAAATTTCATTGCTAAACTTACTTCAGTAATCAGAAACTTCTGGTGGACAGGTATTAGAGAAACAGATTCTAGGAAAAGTCTTTGCCTTCGTGCTTGGAAGGACATTTCAAATTCAAAAACAGAAGGAGGATTGGGTATCAGAAACTTGAAGGCAATTAATGAAAGTCTAATTCTAGCTGCGGCTTGGAGGTTAGCAATTAATCCTACTTCACATTTATATGATGTACTCCGAGCCAAATATTACCCTAATACAACTATTTGGAAAGCTACTCCAGCTCCTCCTAAGTCTGCTTTTTTGGGCTGCTATTCTTAAAATGTTTCCCAAGATTAAAAATCATGCGTTCTACCAACTGACCCAGGGGAATATTTCTTTATGGAGCATGCCTTGGTGTACCAATTGGAATACTATTCATGACTACCTTATTCCTCAACATTCTGCTTTTGTTTATCCCTCTTTAGTTAAAGATCTTTGGATGACAGAAGCTAGGTCTTGGAATCATCAGCTCATCCACCAACTTTTTAGGGAACCTCTTGCTTCTCAAATCATTAATACCAATATTATTCAGGATGATAATGAAGATCTTCTTTGTTGGCCTTTAGCTCCCAATGGTACCTATTCTCCTAAACATGC
>NW_021276839.1:0-898 GCF_002162155.2 Triticum dicoccoides | reverse complement strand
TCAGTTTAGTATGATCATTCGTAGTATATCTGTGTGTACACCAACATGAATAAACTTTGTTGTAGGCATACTTTCCTTTTCATGTGGAAGAAAATCATTGGATAACAGTTCTTATGCACAACAAGAAAAAAGAGTTTCAAGTATTAAACTCTACTGGTAAATGCAGCAAAAGAGTTCTTGCAAAGATTGCTAAGCTGGTAAGCTTACAACGTTACATAAAACAATATATATTTCTTCGAAAAGTACTTCATATGGATTTGTCAATTTTATTTCAGAGGGCAGAGATAGCTATTGATACAAAGGAGGTGAATGCTCTTATTGAAACGGATCATCATGATGTATCTTCCTGGCCAATAAGGGAGTACAATATGCCGTCACAAAAAGACGGGTATGTTGCAAATGTTGAATTAGTATGTACTTGTATGATCCATCAATAACTGACTTGTGGTTTGTTGCAGAGTCTCTTGTGCTCTTTTCGTGGTGAAATGCGTTCAACACTGGGACGGAGATGGTTGGGCATTTGAGTTCGATCAAGATGAGGTTAATGCTTCAAGGGGACGCATTCTAGCTGAAATACTTTTTTCAGAGTGCAACACGAAGGAAGTAGTGAAAGAGAAGATCCTCAAGATCATGGAGACCAAATGAGTAGGAGGATGGGGTGTTGGCTATTATCTCCACTAAATAAATGTGCCGTTGTCGGTATCTTGATACAATTTACATATTAAGACATCTATATATTTGCAGTGCTTGGTATTTGCTACAATATTACTCTTATCTGCGGCATGGTTTAGCATGTTTCGCAACTAAATAAATGTGATGTGGTCTGCTACAATATCACTCTTACTTGCAGCATCGTGGGTGATGATTTTTGAACATGTTATGTACGCACTTTGTATTA
>NW_021276838.1:0-1365 GCF_002162155.2 Triticum dicoccoides | reverse complement strand
TACGTAGGCACTCCTTTTGCTTTTGCCATGCACCACGTATAAAGATAGGCATGCATGCATGCATGCTCCAGTCCCTTGTATGCACATATATTCTTCTTTGTATCTTGCACTTAAGAAAAATCTTCTACAATAAAAAAAAGTTAACCACGCCATCCATGATTTTTTTAATACTACCAAAACTAAATAACCTCTCTTCTTTGATACAAAATCACGTCGAACAATGACATCATGGAAGTCGTCGAGAAAACGAGAAGAGCTCATGAATTGTTTTAAGTTCAGGATACTACAACAGGGGGACTGAGCTTCCTTCATGTCTAGTTTGTGGAAGAACTCGCTGAAGGAAATAACTAAGCAAGAACAAAATGGCCTCATCCAGTTTAAGTAACTGCCGGAACCTCACATATATGTACTAATCAGTTAATCTACCAGGAGGGAATCGTGCAGACGCTAAATAGGGACGCCGGGAGAGACAACAACCATACAACAACATACACATTTTTTGAATGACAATCTGTTAATCATTTTTAAACTAACTCTGACGGTAAATCTGTTGTACAAATGACGGGTCTCCTCGAGGGATAGACAGACAACCTGAAGGCATTTTACCAATTCAGAAAGAGCACACATTTTCTGAATGACAACCCTAAACTGGGATTGTTGACAGCAGGAATTAATCTGGCCTCAAGATGGTTTCCAACAACATAGATCAGCCACAACACTCAAGTGCCCAATAATCGTCCAGCACTGATCTAGTTACCACTGCAATTGATTAACAGATGAACTGTAAAATCAAATATTTAATTGACAGTGATAGATACCAGTTGACAAGCTTATATTAATATTAAGCTGTAAACAACCGTAAGCAAACATATATAACAACGTCCGAATTGTTGAGAGAACTATTGAGAAGAAGCAGAGCGTAACAGGGGCAAACAATCTTACTTCATAAAAGAGCACGGCGACTAGACACTGTTAAACATCAGAACATGCAATGCCGGCCGGACGACGAACAGCAGCAACTCCCCGGTTATTGCCTTGTTTACTCAACGTCTCTGAAAGATTAGACTAGGGTGGTTGGGATGTGTTCTGGCTCCTCTCTCAATGACAGTCTTCACCGCTTCAACAATGCCATCATCACCCTCAACAGCAAGGCATTTTAGACTAGTGAGGCAAGGGAGATTCTCAATTCCAAAGCCGAGAGAGTTAGCTTCAACTATGCGAATATAATTAAGCTCGAGTTTTTCTAGCTTTGGCATGGACCCTGTCTCAAACATCAGATCTACTGGTTTTGAATATCCGCCGTAAATAAAAATCTTCAAGAATCGGAATCCAACTTCACCACTGAATCTGAGCTTTCCGCTTGAC
>NW_021276837.1:0-1117 GCF_002162155.2 Triticum dicoccoides | reverse complement strand
TATAAGCCTTCCCAGCTCCACATACATCTACGTCGTGCGTTTGACTCTCCCTGGTAATCGCTCTATCCAAGCTTTGAGAGTTGTGACTACAACGGTTGCCGATCACCGCCTGTTGCTGGGTAAGAACTGGTAAGAATTTGAGTTTTGCTTGACGGATTTGTGACACCCACCACCACCACTTGTTCGTAGTCTGTAGGATCATATTCTTGTGTGTTTCTATTGCTGCTAACCATGCCAGGATCACAAGCCGACGAGATTGACTAGGAGAATTTATCGAACAAGGAGCTTCATGATAAGTTTCAGCAAATGATGACTGAACAGGTGCAAGATGTGCTGAACAATTTTGAAGAGGCCATGGAGAAGATCACTGGCCTTGAGAAGACGTTCGAAACAAAGCTCGATAACAGATTTAATGAATTGCTCGCGCGTCTTCCACCACCACCACCCGCTGCACCTAACGCACCTCTCCAACAACAACAACAACGACTACCTCCACGTCGCGAAATAGACCTTCGCCGAGCGAGCCGTGTTCCTCTTGCGTTTGACCAAACTGTTGGTGCTGCTGTTGATACTTCTGTGGCTCGTGCTACTGCTGTTGCTGGTACCCAGGAGGATGATGAGTATGCGGGCGATTATGAGGATGAGGTTGATCAAAATCAGATCTACGAGCAGCCACCAGCACCACCACCAGCAGGTCGACCTCAGGTATATATTCGTAATGGTAGGACTGCACCACCACCTCAGGTACGAGATGATGTCCATATTCCTAAACTGAAATTGAATATTCCACCATTTGAGGGTAGATATGTTCCTGATATATATCTTACTTGGGAGTTAGAAACTGAACAACGATTTACATGTTTACAATATCCTGAGGAGAGACGAGTTGCTGCTGCTGTTTGTGCTTTCACTAGTTTTGCATGTGTATGGTGGTCTGAACATTGTAGATTGTATCCTATTCCAACTACTTGGGCCGCTTTGAAAACTGCTATGCGTACGCGTTGGGTTCCACCATATTATCAACGTGAATTGCTTCAAAAATTACAGCGTTTAAGACAAGGGAAAAATTCTGTAGAAGAATATTATCAGGAATTACAAACTGGCATGATTAGATGTG
>NW_021276836.1:0-1315 GCF_002162155.2 Triticum dicoccoides | reverse complement strand
CAGCTCCTCCCCCTCGCACGCCCCAGCCATGGCCGACGCCATCGCCGCCACCCCCTCGCCGTAGCCACGCCCTCCGTCCACCCCACGCCGTGCCACCGTGTCCAGGAGCTCCGCCGCCGTCCACTTCATCGAGCAGCCGAGCCCCGAGCGCTCGCAACGCCCGAGTCCACCGCAACGACCTCGCCCGAACCGTCGTCGCCGGAGATCCCCTTCAACGCCGTCGTCGCTCCGGTCCATCTCCGGCCGCACCAAGGACTCCGTCGCACTCACTGTGAGTTTAGCCATCTTCCCCTCCCTTCCGTTCTTGCTCCCGAGCCGTGTAGCAACCTCCCGGAGCTCAACCGCACCCACCGCCGTGGAGCTCGTCGCCGACGTGCTCCCGGTCATCCTCCGGCCACAAACTGGTGTCCATCATGCTCACCGTGTCACTTAGCATCTAGCTAGCCACTCCCCGAGCCTCACCGACCCCTCTAGCGTCAAGTTCGTCTTCGGCCGAACCCCGGTGGCCGCCAAAGTCGTCGCCGGCGCCAACTCCGGCCACCCTGACCCCAACGGACTCCGCCAAGAGCTGCGGTTTGTCCTCAGCTCCACTCCGGTGGTCTCCGCGGCCCATTTGGTGGCCGAAATGGCCAAAACCACTCCCGCCGCCGCGTCGGGCTCGCCGGCGGCTAAACGCCGGCGTCGCTGGCTTTGACTTTGACCACGGGTGGGCCCTGGTTGACTCCCCTGAGTCAATGACAGGTGGGGCCCAGCCCTGTTAATTAAACAGGATTAGTTTTAATTAAATTTTAATTAAAATAATCACCCTGACATGCGGGACCCACTGTTAGGTTTGACCCAAACCTGTTCCGTTGACCTGCTGACGTCACACTGATGTCAGGCTGACGCAGTAATTGATTTTCTGGTTTTAATTTAAATCAGGAAATTCCAGAATATAATTTAAACTTCAAAAATTCATAACTTTTATTCTGTAACTCCAAATTGGACAAATTATATATGAAAAATGATCAGAAAAATCCAATCTATCCATCTGTACTATTTTCATGCATGATCAAACAAGTTAAATTGATGTTTTAAGCAGAACAAGGAAAAGCACTTTAAAAGGCCATGTTTGAGTTTGAAATTTGAATCTTTGATTCAAATTTGTTCAAACCCATCTGTTCCTAGTTGCATTAGCCCAATACACTCATTTTGCCATGTCTCATGCATGCATCATATTGTTGCATACTGTTTGGTAATGTTTGTGTATCGGTGCTCTCTGCGGCAGGTTCTGCCCCCGAGGAGTACCGTGATTACCCTAACGAAGAACCGTATC
>NW_021276835.1:0-8350 GCF_002162155.2 Triticum dicoccoides | reverse complement strand
CGGAGAACGTCTCGGTCATGTCTGCATGTCTCCCGAACCCGTAGGGTCTACACACTTAAGGTTCGATGACGCTAGGGTTATAAAGGAAGCTTGTATGTGGTTACCGAATGTTGTTCGGAGTCCCGGATGAGATCCCGGACGTCACGAGGAGTTCCGGAATGGTCCGGAGGTAAAGATTTATATATAGGAAGTCCTGTTTCGGCCATCGGGACAAGTTTCGGGGTCATCGGTATTGTACCGGGACCACCGGAAGGGTCCCGGGGGCCCACCGGGTGGGGCCACCTGCCCTGGGGGGCCACATGGGCTGTAGGGGGTGCGCCTTGGCCTACATGGGCCAAGGGCACCAGCCCCAAGAGGCCCATGCGCCTAGGGAACCCTAGAGGGAAGAGTCCTCAAGGGGGAAGGCACCTCCGAGGTGCCTTGGGGAGGATGGACTCCTCCCCCTCCTCTTGGCCGCCGCACCAGATGCCATCTGGAGGCTGGCCGCCGCCCCTAGGGGGGGGGAACCCTAAAGGGGGCGCAACCCTCCCCTTCCCCTATATATATGAGGCCTAGGGGCTGCCCATAACACATGATTTGATCTCTCGTTGGTGCAACCCTGCCCCTCTCCCTCCTCCTCTTCTCCCATGGTGCTTGGCGAAGCCCTGCGGGATTGCCACGCTCCTCCACCACCACCACGCCGTTGTGCTGCTGTTGGATGGAGTCTTCCTCAACCTCTCCCTCTCTCCTTGCTGGATCAAGGCGTGGGAGACGTCATCGGGCTGTACGTGTGTTGAACGCGGAGGTGCCGTCCGTTCGGCACTTGATCATCGGTGATCTGAATCACGACGAGTATGACTCCATCAACCCCGTTCACTTGAACGCTTCCGCTTAGCGATCTACAAGGGTATGTAGATGCACTCTCCTTCTACTCGTAGCTGGTTTCTCCATAGATAGATCTTGGTGACGCGTAGGAAAATTTTGAATTTCTGCTACGTTCCCCAACAGTGGCATCATGAGCTAGGTCTATTGCGTAGATTCTTTGCACGAGTAGAACACAAAGTAGTTGTGGGCGTTGATGTTGTTCAATATGCTTACCGTTACTAGTCCAATCTTGTTTCGGCGGTATTGTGGGATGAAGCGGCCCGGACCGACCTTACACGTACTCTTACGTGAGACAGGTTCCACCGATTGACATGCACTTGGTGCATAAGGTGGCTAGCGGGTGCCAGTCTCTCCCACTTTAGTCGGAACGGATTCGATGAAAAGGGTCCTTATGAAGGGTAAATAGCAATTGGCATATCACGTTGTGGTCTTGCGTAGGTAAGAAACGTTCTTGCTAGAAACCCATAGCAGCCACGTAAAACATGCAAACAACAATTAGAGGACGTCTAACTTGTTTTTGCAGGGTATGCTATGTGATGTGATATGGCCAAAAGGATGTGATGAATGATATATGTGATGTATGAGATTGATCATGTTCTTGTAATAGGAATCACGACTTGCATGTCGATGAGTATGACAACCGGCAGGAGCCATAGGAGTTGTCTTTATTTATTTGTGACCTGCGTGTCAACTTAAACATCATGTAATTACTTTACTTTATTGCTAACCGTTAGCCATAGTAGTAGAAGTAATAGTTGGCGAGGCAACTTCATGAAGACACGATGATGGAGATCATGATGATGGAGATCATGGTGTCATGCCGGTGACGATGATGATCATGGAGCCCCGAAGATGGAGATCAAAAGGAGCAAAGTGATGATGGCCATATCATGTCACTATTTGATTGCATGTGATGTTTATCATGTTTATACATCTTATTTGCTTAGAACGACGGTAGTAAATAAGATGATCCCTTACAACAATTTCAAGAAGTGTTCTCCCCTAACTGTGCACCGTTGCGACAGTTCGCTATTTCAAAACATCACGTGATGATCGGGTGTTTTATTCAGACGTTCAAATACAACGGGTGTTGACGAGCCTAGCATGTGCAGACATGGCCTCGGAACACACGCGAAACACTTAGGGTTAACTTGACGAGCCTAGCATGTACAGACATGGCCTCGGAACACGGAGACCGAAAGGTCGAGCATGAGTCGTATAGAAGATACGATCAACATGAAGATGTTCACCGATGATGACTAGTCCGTCTCGCGTGATGATCGGACACGGCCTAGTTTGACTCGGATCATGTAATCACTTAGATGACTAGAGGGATGTCTATCTGAGTGGGAGTTCATAAGATGAACTTAATTATCCTGAACATAGTCAAAAGGATTTTGCAAATTATGTCGTAGCTCACGCTATAGTTCTACTGTATAGATATGTTCCTAGAGAAAGTTTAGTTGAAAGTTGATAGTAGCAATTATGCGGACTAGGTCCGTAAACTGAGGATTGTCCTCATTGCTTCATAGAAGGCTTATGTCCTTAATGCACCGCTCAGTGTGCTGAACCTCGAACGTTGTCTGTGGTTGTTGCGAACATCTGACATACACGTTTTGATAACTACGTGATAGTTCAGTTAAACGGTTTAGAGTTGAGGCACCAAAGACGTTTTTGAAACATCGCGAAACATATGAGATGTTTTGAGGGCTGAAATTGGGATTTCAGGCTCGTGCCCATGTCAAGAGGTATAAGACCTCCGATGACTTTCTTAACCTGCAAACTAAGGAGAAAAGCTCAATTGTTGAGCTTGTGCTCAGATTGTCTGAGTACAACAATCATTTGAATCGAGTGGGAGTTGATCTTCCAGATAAGACAGTGATGGTTCTCCAAAGTCATTGCCACCAAGCTGTTAGAGCTTCGTGATGAACTATAACATATCACGGATAGATATGATGATCCTTGAGGTATTCGCGATGTTTGACACCGCGAAAGTAGAAATCAAGAAGGAGCATCAATTGTTGATGGTTGGTGGAACCACTAGTTTCAAGAAGGACAAGGGCAAGAAGGGATACTTCATGAAACGGCAAATCAGCTGCTGCTCTAGTGAAGAAACCCAAGGTAAAATCCAAACCCGAGACTAAGTGCTTCTGTAATAAGGGGAACAACTACTAGAGCAGAATTACCCTAGATACTTGGTAGATAAGAAGGCTGGCAAGGTTGATAGAAGTATATTGGATATACATTGTGTTAATGTGTACTTTGCTAGTACTCCTAGTAGCACCAGGGTATTAGATACCGGTTCGGTTGCTAAGTGTTAGTAACTCGAAACAAAAGGCTACGGAATAAACGGAGACTAGCTAAAGGTGAGCTGATGATATGTGTTGGAAGTTTTTCCAAGCTTGATATGATCAAGCATCGCACGCTCCCTCTACCAAAGAGATTGGTGTTAAACCTAAATAATTGTTATTTGGTGTTTGCGTTGAGCATAGACATGATTGGATTACGTCTATCGCAATACGGTTATTCATTTAAGGAGAATAATGGTTACTCTGTTTATTTGAATAATACCTTCAATGGTCTTACACCTAAAATGAATGGTTTATTAAATCTCGATCGTAGTGATACACATGTTCATGCCAAAAGATAGTAATGATAGCACCACCTACTTGTGGCACTGCCACGTAAGTCATATCGGTATAAAACGCATGAAGAAGCTCCATATTGATGGATCTTTGGGCTCACTCGTTTTTGAAAAGTTTGAGACATGCGAACCATGTCTATTGGTGTATATGCATGAAGAAACTCCATGCAAATGGACCGTTTTGATTCACTTGATTTTGAATCACTTGGGACATGCAAATCATACCACATGGGCAAGATGACTGAAAAGCCTCGTTTTCAGTAAGATGGAACAAGATAGCAACTTGTTGGAAGTAACACATTTTGATGTGTGCAGTCCAATGGGTGCTGAGGCATGCAGTGAATATCGTTATGTTCTTACTTCACAGATGATTCGAGTAGATGTTGAGTATATTTACTTGATGAATCACGAGTCTGAATTATTGAAAGGTTCAAGTAATTTCAGTGTGAAGTTGAAAGATCGTCGTGACAAGAGGATAAAAGATCTATGATATGATCATAGAGATGAATATCTGAGTTACGAGTTTTGGCACACAATTATGACATTGTGGAAATTGTTTCACAACTGATACAGCCTGGAACACCATAGTGTGATGGTGTGTCCAAACGTCATAGTTGCACCCTATTGGATATGGTGCATACCATCATGTCTCTTATCGAGTTACCACTATCGTTCATGGGTTAGGCATTAGAGACAACCACATTCACTTTAAATAGGGCACCACGTAATTCCGTTGAGATGACACCGTATGAATTATGGTTTAGAGAAACCTAAGTTGTCGTTTCTTAAAGGTTTCGGGCTGCGACGCTTATGTGAAAAAAATTTCAGGATTGATAAGCTCGAACCCAAAGCAGATAAAATGCATCTTCATAGGACAACCCAAAAACAGTTGGGTATGCCTCCTGTCTCAGATCCGAAAGCAATAAAGGATTGTTTCTAGAATCGGGTCCTTTCTCGAGGAAAATTTTCTCTCGAAAGAATTGAGTGGGAGGATGGTGGAGACTTGATGAGGTTATTGAACCGTCACTTCAACAAGTGTGTAGCAGGGCACAGGAAGTTGTTCCTGTGGCACCTACACCAATTGAAGTGGAAGCTTGTGATAGTGATCATGAAGTTTCGGATCAAGTCACTACCGAACCTCGTAGGGTGACAAGGATACGTACTACTTCAGAGTGGTACAGTAATCCTGTCTTGAAGGTCATGTTGCTAGACAACAATGAACCTACGAGCTATGGAGAAGCGATGGTGGGCCCAAATTCCGACAAATGGTTAGAAGCCATAAAACCCGAGAGAGGATCCATGTATGAAAACAAAGTGTAGACTTTGGAAGAACTACTTGATGGTCGTAAGGTTGTTAGGTACATATGGATTTTGAAAGGAAGACAGACAATGATGGTAAGTGTCACCATTGAGAAAGCTCAACTTTTCGTTAAGATGTTTTTCGACAAGTTCAAGGAGTTGACTACGATGAGACTTTCTCACTCTTAGCGATGCTAAGAGTCTGTTGGAATTATATTAGCAATTACTGCATTATTTACGAAATCTTGCAGATAGGATGTCAAAACATTGTTTCCTCGACGATTTTTGAGGAAAGGTTGTATGTGATACAACCGGAAGGTTTTGTCCATCCTGAAATATGCTAATAAGTATGCAAAGCTCCAGCAATCCTTCTGAGGACTGGAGTGAGCATCTCGGAGTTGGAATGTATGCTTTGATGATGATCAAAGATTTTGGGTGTATACAAAGTTTATGAGAAACTTGTATTTCCAAAGAAGTGAGTGGGAGCACTATAGAATTTCTGATGAGTATATGTTGTTGACATATTAATGATCAGAAATGACGTAGAATTTCTGGAAAGCATATAGGGTTATTTGGAAAGTGTTTTCAATGGAAAACCTGGATTAAGCTACTTGAACATTGAGCATCAAGATCTATAAGGATAGATCAAAACGCTTAATAGTACTTTCAAATGAGCACATGCCTTGACGTGATCTTGAAGGTGTTCAAGATGGATCAGTCAAAGAAGGAGTTCTTGCCTGAGTTGTAAGGTATGAAGTTAAGACTTAAAGCTCGACCATGGCAGAATAGAGAGAAAGGAACGAAGGTCGTCCCCTATGCTTAAGACATAGGCTCTACAGTATGCTATGCTGTGTACCGCACCTGAAGTGTGCTTTACCATGAGTTAGTCAAGGGGTACAAGAGTGATCCAAGAATGGATCACAGGACAGCGGTCAAAGTTATCCTTAGTAACTAGTGGACTAAGGAATTTTCTCGATTATGGAGGTGGTAAAAGAGTTCGTCGTAAAGGGTTACGTCGATGCAAGCTTAACACCTATCCGGATAGCTCTGAGTGGAGATACCGGATACGTATAATGGAGCAACGATTTAGAATAGCCCCAAGTAGAACAGTTATTTGGAATAGCTCCAAATAGAACGTGGTAGCTGCATCTAGGAGATGACATAGAGATTTGTAAAGCACACATGGATCTGAAAGGTTCAGACCCGTTGACTATAACCTCTCTCACAAGCATAACATGATCAAACCCAGAACTCATCGAGTGTTAATCACATGGTAAATGTGAACTAGATTATTGACTCTAGCAAACTCTTTGGGTGTTAGTCACATGGGGATGTGACCTTGAGTGTTAATCACATATCGATGTGAACTAGATTATTGACTCTAGTGCAAGTGGGAGACTGTTGGAAATATGCCCTAGAGGCAATAATAAATTGATTATTATTATATTTCCTTGTTCATGATAATCGTTTATTATCCATGCTAGAATTGTATTGATAGGAAACTCAGATACATGTGTGGATACATAGACAACACCATGTCCCTAGTAAGCCTCTAGTTGACTAGCTCGTTAATCAATAGATGGTTACGGTTTCCTGACCATGGACATTGGATGTCGTTGATAACGGGATCACATCATTAGGAGAATGATGTGATGGACAAGACCCAATCCTAAGCCTAGCACAAGATCATGTAGTTCGTATGCTAAAGCTTTTCTAATGTCAAGTATCATTTCCTTAGACCATGAGATTGTGCAACTCCCGGATACCGTAGGAGTGCTTTGGGTGTGCGAAACGTCACAACGTAACTGGGTGGCTATAAAGGTACACTACGGGTATCTCTGAAAGTGTCTGTTGGGTTGGCACGAATCGAGATTGGGATTTTGTCACTCCGTGTAAACGGAGAGGTATCTCTGGGCCCACTCGGTAGGACATCATCATAATGTGCACAATGTGACCAAGGGGTTGATCACGGGGTGATGTGTTACGGAACGAGTAAAGAGACTTGCCGGTAACGAGATTGAACAAGGTATCGGTATACCGACGATCGAATCTCGGGCAAGTACCATACCGCTAGACAAAGGGAATTGTATACGGGATTGATTGAGTCCTTGACATCGTGGTTCATCCGATGAGATCATCGTGGAACATGTGGGAGCCAACATGGGTATCCAGATCCCGCTGTTGGTTATTGACCGGAGAACATCTCGGTCATGTCTGCATGTCTCCCGAACCCGTAGGGTCTACACACTTAAGGTTCGATGACGCTAGGGTTATAAAGGAAGCTTGTATGTGGTTACCGAATGTTGTTCGGAGTCCCGGATGAGATCCCGGACGTCACGAGGAGTTCCGAAATGGTCCGGAGGTAAAGATTTATATATAGGAAGTCCTGTTTCGGCCATCGGGACAAGTTTCGGGGTCATCGGTATTGTACCGGGACCACCGGAAGGGTCCCGGGGGCCCACCGGGTGGGGCCACCTGCCCCGGGGGGGCACATGGGCTGTAGGGGGTGCGCCTTGGCCTACATGGGCCAAGGGCACCAGCCCCAAGAGGCCCATGCGCCTAGGGAACCCTAGAGGGAAGAGTCCTCAAGGGGGAAGGCACCTCCGAGGTGCCTTGGGGAGGATGGACTCCTCCCCCTCCTCTTGGCCGCCGCACCAGATGCCATCTGGAGGCTGGCCGCCGCCCCTGGGGGGTGGGAAACCCTAAAGGGGGCGCAGCCCTCCCCTTCCCCTATATATATGAGGCCTAGGGGCTGCCCATAACACATGATTTGATCTCTCGTTGGTGCAGCCCTGCCCCTCTCCCTCCTCCTCTTCTCCCATGGTGCTTGGCGAAGCCCTGCGGGATTGCCACGCTCCTCCACCACCACCACGCCGTTGTGCTGCTGTTGGATGGAGTCTTCCTCAACCTCTCCCTCTGTCCTTGCTGGATCAAGGCGTGGGAGACGTCACCGGGCTGTACGTGTGTTGAACGCGGAGGTGCCGTCCGTTCGGCACTTGATCATCGGTGATCTGAATCACGACGAGTACGACTCCATCAACCCCGTTCACTTGAACGCTTCCGCTTAGCGATCTACAAGGGTATGTAGATGCACTCTCCTTCTACTCGTAGCTGGTTTCTCCATAGATAGATCTTGGTGACGCGTAGGAAAATTTTGAATTTCTGCTACGTTCCCCAACACGTGAGGCCAGTCGGGGACGCGGCCGGGCGAGGGAGAGAGAGGAAGGGCGCGGGGGTGCTCACTGCGGGGAGTAGGGTCCGGGCAGCGGGCTCGACGGAGTTCGGGGAAGTCCGACGAGGGAGATCCGGCGAGGACGACGAGGCGACGGCGATGTAGCTCCGGGCGGGGTCCCACGGCGGCGGTGCGGGCTCCAGGCAGCGTCCGCGAGGTGGTCTGGCGAGGAGGGGACGAGGAGGAGGACGGTGAGGCGGCAGTCCGGTGGGGAGGCGGCGCCGGCGAGGGGGCGCGCCGGCTAGGTTGTGCTCCGGGTGGCGTCGGGGGCCTCCTCCCTCGATCCCGATCCAATCGGGGAGAGGGGGAGA
>NW_021276834.1:0-1849 GCF_002162155.2 Triticum dicoccoides | reverse complement strand
CGAGCTGAGCCGAGTTTGCTCCGAGCCTGCCTTTGGCTCGCCATGAGCGAGCCAAGCTCGGCTCGGCTCGCTGGATGAACGAGCCTGCTTTTGGAGGCTCGGCTCGTCTTGGCTGTGGCTCGGTCCCGCCCAAGTGGCTCGTGTGTGCCCTGCTGTATCCATGGACGCGGATGTAGTGTGCGTGCTTGCCTGCGTCAATTAGTGCCAGTGCATGCGTGTTGTCCACGTGCTAGCCGCCGGTGTGTTGTGTACAGTTTGAATGCGTGCGCGCCGCCGGCGCTGATGCAGTGTGCTCATGCTCAGGGCGGCGGACACTTGGGGCGGCGGCACAGTTGGCGAGGAACCACGGGAGCGACGAACGGCGTCGTCCGATGCGGCGCGTCCGCCGGTGTTGTCAAGAGGGAGTCTTTCAGCGTTGTGCACGGCGAGGAGGACGACGGTCAGGTCGTGACCAGAGAGGCGGCGCGGCGGCGGAGAAACAAATCCTATAGCAGACGAGGAGGCCGGCGTCCTGTGTACGCACTCGCTATGGTTTTTTTTGAGTCACTTGTGTAGTCCGGGTGCTTCAGTGGGCTTGGGCTGCTCGTGTCATTACACTAGGCTGCAAATCTCCATAAAAAAAACTCACTGGGCTTTGAAACGAGCCACCGAGCTGGACCGAGCAGAAACAGGCTCGACTCGGTCGCTGAACGGGGCGAAATTTGCAGCTCGGCTCGGCCTTTTTCTATGTCGGGCCGAGCTGAGTCGGGCCGAGCTAGAGTGTGTTTCGGGCCGAGCCAAAAAGCTCGCTTATGCGTCCAGCCCTGGTATCATATCATGATACTGTATCATGTTAAATGATGTACTACTTTATTTCATGCATGACAATTAATAAGGTAAGCTAAGATACTAATTCATGATACCATGCATTACAAAAGTAGTATCATATGCTAGTATCGTATGCATGATACTTGTATATGGTACTCATCGTTACGCTACGGCCAGATCTAGTTATAACGTCTGCAGCAGATGAGCTGGCTAGCATGTGCGTGTTTTTTTTCGTGTCCCATTTAAGAGAGGACCTTTAATCTCTGCAAGCGAGAAGTGAACACGGAGAGGTCGAACAAGATACCAATGGAGGATACGAAGGTCCCGTTTCTTCCTGGTACGGATGAGTCGCCACTCGCCGGCGTCTCCGACTACCGCGGCCGCCCGGTGTACCGCAGCACATCTGGCGGCTGGCGCTCGGCCCTCTTCGTCGTCGGTATGTTCCAGTTATATATTCTAGGTAGTATATACGTCTATAACTAATTGATCTGCACCATGGATGCAGTGCTGGAGGTCGCTAGCGGTTTCGCCTTCTACGGCGTGCAGGCCAACCTCATCATGTTCCTAACAGGGCCTTTAGGCCATTCTAACGCCGCGGCGGCAATGGCCGTGAACGCCTGGGTTGGGACGGCCAGCATCATGCCACTGCTAGGAGCCTTCGTAGCCGACTCCTGGCTGGGGCGCTACCGATCCATCATACTCGCCTTCACGCTCTACGTCCTGGTAATGTCTATAGTTTTAGCTCCATCGGCAACAGTTGATTAGAGTGGGACCACAACTCCTGAAATTCGTTTCTACAATATCATGCATAGTTCTAAATCTTAAACTGTAGTCTGAGTTGACATTCATGATCTGGATTGGTAAATGCAGGACATGCTACAAGTTAATCTAGTCAGAATGTAGATTCATTAGTTGTTGATCATGCTCATCTTTTTTTTACGGGGAGTTGATCATGCTCATCTGATGTAACATTGCATACATAGGGATGTGGATTTTTAGAACAGCTGCACCCCGGCCCTTGTATCCTGGATGTCCAATCTTG
>NW_021276833.1:0-890 GCF_002162155.2 Triticum dicoccoides | reverse complement strand
ATTCCAACTACTTGGGCTGCTTTGAAAACTGCTATGCGTACGCGTTGGGTTCCACCATATTATCAACGTGAATTGCTTCAAAAATTGCAGCGTTTAAGACAAGGGAAAAATTCTGTAGAAGAATATTATCAGGAATTACAAACTGGCATGATTAGATGTGGTATTGTTAAGGAGAATGAAGCTATGCTTGCACGTTTTCTGGGTGGATTAAATAGAGAGATTCAGACCATTCTAGACTATAAGGAGTATACTAATATCACTCGTTTATTCCATCTTGCTTGTAAAGCTGAACGTGAAGTGCAGGATCGACAAGCATTGGGGCGAACTAACTTTTCTGCAGGCCGACCTTCATCATGGACACCACGTGCATCTTCTACTTCAACTGCACCAGCACCTCCATCCGGTGCCACCTCCGGCCGTGATACAAGAAAACAGGCACAACCACCATTATCTTCCAACAGCGCACCTGCGGGTCCTGCACAGCGTTCTTCTTCTTCCATGGCATCAACAGGGCACACAAGTGATATTATTTGTCGTCGTTGTAAGGGAGGAGGTCATTATGCGAGGGAATGCAAATCTCCGCGTGTGATGATTGCTACCGCGGATGGTGGATATGAGTCCGCTAGTGACTATGATGAGGAGACATTGGCTCTTATTACACGTGAAGAACATGGTGGAGATGATTCTGATCATGAGACGCAATACATGGCTCCTGAAGACGCTGACAGGTATGAATGTTTAGTTGCTCAACGTGTTTTGAGTGTGCAGGTCACACAAGCTGAGCAAAATCAGAGGCACAATTTGTTCCATACCAAGGGAGTTGTGAAGGAACGTTCTGTGCGCGTCATAATAGACGGAGGGAGCTGCAACAACTTGGCTAGCATGGAGAT
>NW_021276832.1:4195-4884 GCF_002162155.2 Triticum dicoccoides | reverse complement strand
GACCAGAACACAACCCGATGCCTGAAAATTACTCCTTTCCGCCACCGCCACATGTAAGCCTGACCCAAACACAACCCAAGGCCTCAAAATTACTCCTTTTCGACACCGCGACGTGTAAGCCCGACCCAAACACTACCTGATGCCTGAAAATTACAACTTTTCGACACCGCCACGTGTAAGCCCGACCCAAACACAACCCGATGCCTAAAAATTACTCCCTCTGTCCCAAAATTCTTGTCTTACATTTGTCTAGATAAGGATGAACCTAATACTAAAACGTGACTTGATACATTCGTATTTAGACAAATCTAAGACAAGAATTTTGGGACGGAGGGAGTACATGTTTTCGACACCGCCACATGTAAGTCCGACCCAAACAAAACCCGATGCCAGAAAATTACTCCTTTTCGGCACCCCATGTGTAAGCCTGACCAGAACACACCCCGATGCCGAAAAATTACAACTTTTTGACACCACAACGTGTAAGCCCGACCAGAACACAACCCGATGCCTGAAAATTACTCCTTTTCGACACCGCCACCTATAAGCCCGACCCAAACACAACCCAAGGCCTGAAAATTACTCCTTTTCGACACCCCCACGTGTAAGCGCGACCCAAACATAACCTGAGGCCTGAAAATTACTACTTTTCGACACCACAACGTGTAAGCCCGACCGGAACACAACCT
>NW_021276832.1:1521-2342 GCF_002162155.2 Triticum dicoccoides | reverse complement strand
GTTGCCGCACGCCGCACCGGCTGCGCCGCCGCTCACGCTCCGCCCTGCACGCGTGTCGTGTCGGTCGGCAGCAGCACGCGCTCCGCCCGGCGTGCCGTGAGCTCCACGCTCTGCCCCGCCTCGCCTGCTCCGCTCCGCGCCTACGCTGCTCCCCACTCGGGCCGACGCGCTCCGCTCCGGCCTCGCATGCTCGCCGTTGCATGCAGCTGTGCGTGGGTAGGTCGAAGAGAGAGAGAGTGGTGGGGTGGGTGGGTCGGTGACAAGTGGGGTCACCTCGGACGGGCGCGGGACGGAGAGGGTGCGAGCCGCGTCCGGTTCTGTCCGCTTTTGCCCCAAATCCAGCCCAAGTTTGGTCTGGAAATAGGGTCAAACGGACATAAAGCGGACAAGATGGGTCCAGTTCATTGCGCGCTGGGTCATGGGGTTTGTCCGTTTTTTCCCAAATGGACAGAGCCGGACAAAATGGGGTCTTGCGGTGGAGTTGGCCTAAGCCCAACCCAAACACAATCTGATGCCTGAAAATTACTCCTTCGACACCGCCACCTATAAGCCCGACCCAAACACAACTCGAGGCCACAAAATTACTCCTTTTCGACACCCCACGTGTAAGCTCGACCCAAGCACAACCCGAGGCCTGAAAATTACAACTTTTCGACACCACAACGTGTAAGCCCGACCAGAACACAACCCGATGCCTGAAAATTACATATTTTCGACACCACAACGTGTAAGCACGACTAGAACACAACCCGATGCCTGAAAATTACAACTTTTTGACACCGCCACGTGTAAGCCCGACCCAACACAACCCGATGCCTAAA
>NW_021276832.1:832-1511 GCF_002162155.2 Triticum dicoccoides | reverse complement strand
TCTGCTCTGCGCCTACGCCGCTCCCCACTCGGGCCGACGCGCTCCGCTCCGGCCTCGCATGCTCGCCGTTGCATGCAGCTGTGCGTGGGTAGGTCGGAGAGAGAGAAAAAGGAAGAGAGAGAAAGAGTGGTGGGGGTGGGTGGGTGGGTGACAAGTGGGGTCACCTCGGACGGGCGCGGATGGAGAGGGTGCGAGCCGCGTTCGGTTCTGTCCACTTTTGCCCCAAATCCAGCCCAAGTTTGGTCTGGAAATAGGGTCAGACGGACATAAAGCGGACAAGATGGGTCCAGTTCATTGCGTGCTGGGTCGTGGGGTTTGTCCGTTTTGCACCAAACGGACAGAGCCGGACAAAATGGGGTCTTGCGGTGGAGTTGGCTTAAGCCCGACCCAAACACAATCTGATGCCTGAAAATTACTCCTTCGACACCGCCACCTATAAGCCCGACCCAAACACAACTCGAGGCCACAGAATTACTCCTTTTCGACACCCCCACATGTAAGCTCGACCCAAACACAACCCGAGGCCTGAAAATTACAACTTTTCGACATCACAACGTGTAAGCCCGACCAGAACACAACCCGATGCCTGAAAAATACATATTTTCGACACCACAACGTGTAAGCACGACCAGAACACAACCCGATGCCTGAAAATTACAACTTTTAGACACCACAACGT
>NW_021276832.1:0-822 GCF_002162155.2 Triticum dicoccoides | reverse complement strand
CTTTTTGACACAGCCACCTGTAAGCCCGACCCAAACACAACCCGAGGCCAGAAAATTACTCCTTTTCAAAACACCCACGTGTAAGCTCGGCCCAAACACAACCCGATGCCTGAAAATTACAACTTTTCGGCACCACAACGTGTAAGCCCGACCAGAACACAACCCGATGCCTGAAAATTACAACTTTTAGACACCATAACATGTAAGGCCAACTCCACCGCACGACCCCAAACGGACGTCCGTTTCGTCCGGATTCAGTCCGTTTGGGGTGGCAATGGGTAGCAAAACGGACATGCATGTCCGGGTCAAGTTGGAGGCGCCCGGCGCGGCAAATGACCCCAAATTGTCCGCCCAGCCCCGGGCACGCGCCTGCCGCCCCGAGTCTGCGCCGCCTCGCCGACCGTAGCAGCAGCCAGCCTCGCCTGCGCCCGCTCGCCACCCGCGCCCTATCGCCTGCGCGCTCGCCGCTGGTTGCCCTCCGCTTTGCACTGCCCCGCCCTACACCGGCGGCTGCGAGGTCGCGCCCTCCGCTGCGCCGCGCCCGCGCCCTGCCGTGCAGCTCGTTGGCGTGGGGGTGCTGCATGGGGACGAAGGGCGCGTCGGTGGCCTGGCCGATGTAGCTGGCGACCTGCTTGCTCTTGAGCTGGAGGACGGAGATGTGGGCGACGCAGTCGTAGACGGGGGCGTGCAGGCACGCCTCGGCCTCGTAGGCGAGCGAGTCCCTGTCGCCTAAGCGCTCGCCGCTGGTCGCCCTCTGCCTCGCACTGCCATGCCCCGGCACCGGCGGCTGCGAGCTTGCGCGCCTGCGCCCTCCGGTTCACC
>NW_021276831.1:0-1201 GCF_002162155.2 Triticum dicoccoides | reverse complement strand
TGGATTAAGCTACTTGAACATTGAGCATCAAGATCTATAAGGATAGATCAAAACGCTTAATAGTACTTTCAAATGAGCACATGCCTTGACGTGATCTTGAAGGTGTTCAAGATGGATCAGTCAAAGAAGGAGTTCTTGCCTGAGTTGTAAGGTATGAAGTTAAGACTTAAAGCTCGACCATGGCAGAATAGAGAGAAAGGAACGAAGGTCGTCCCCTATGCTTAAGACATAGGCTCTACAGTATGCTATGCTGTGTACCGCACCTGAAGTGTGCTTTACCATGAGTCAGTCAAGGGGTACAAGAGTGATCCAAGAATGGATCACATGACAGCGGTCAAAGTTATCCTTAGTAACTAGTGGACTAAGGAATTTTCTCAATTATGGAGGTGGTAAAAGAGTTCGTCGTAAAGGGTTACGTCGATGCAAGCTTAACACCTATCCGGATAGCACTGAGTAGAGATACTGGATACGTATAATGGAGCAACAATTTAGAATAGCTCCAAGTAGAACAGTTATTTGGAGTAGCTCCAAATAGAACGTGGTAGCTGCATCTAGGAGATGACATAGAGATTTGTAAAGCACACACGGATCTGAAAGGTTCAGACCCGTTGACTATAACCTCTCTCACAAGCATAACATGATCAAACCCAGAACTCATCGAGTGTTAATCACATGGTAAATGTGAACTAGATTATTGACTCTAGTAAACTCTTTGGGTGTTAGTCACATGGGGATGTGACCTTGAGTGTTAATCACATATCGATGTGAACTAGATTATTGACTCTAGTGCAAGTGGGAGACTGTTGGAAATATGCCCTAGAGGCAATAATAAATTGATTATTATTACATTTCCTTGTTCATGATAATCGTTTATTATCCATGCTAGAATTGTATTGATAGGAAACTCAGATACATGTGTGGATACATAGACAACACCATGTCCCTAGTAAGCCTCTAGTTGACTAGCTCGTTAATCAATAGATGGTTACGGTTTCCTGACCATGGACATTGGATGTCGTTGATAACGGGATCACATCATTAGGAGAATGATGTGATGGACAAGACCCAATCCTAAGCCTAGCACAAGATCATGTAGTTCGTATGCTAAAGCTTTTCTAATGTCAAGTATCATTTCCTTAGACCATGAGATTGTGCAACTCCCGGATACCGTAGGAGTGCTTTGGGTGTGCCAAACGTCACA
>NW_021276830.1:0-1091 GCF_002162155.2 Triticum dicoccoides | reverse complement strand
GGACTCTTATTTCTCTTCTATTCGGGTTAAATGATTTTTGCTAAATCTAACATTAGGATCTCGTTATCACTTTCACCCGGAGAGCCCCTTATTAATGATGATCGTCTGCGGCACGTGAAGACCCTGAAGATACTCTCCGTTGTTAACCCGAGAACTTATGTTCATCGCATTTGCAATTCCCCTTCCACCGTCTACCCTTATGGATAACTACTTGCAGTTGTTATTCTTACATTCATCCCCAGTTGGTCTTGTTATTACCAGATACCTCGAAACACTCGTCGTTGTCTCGATAATCCTTTGAGCTTATCGCCTTGCTATTCCTTGTCACCTGAATACCCCTATGGATAATTCTCGCACTTATCGAGTATCCGCTCATCCCCCAGTTGTTCATGTGTTTCACAATGGTCTTCGAAATACTATTTGATCCTCCAAAAATCCTTAATAGCTTATTGCTCTGCGATACTTGTCTGCTTGCATTATGGATGCTTTCCATATGTCTGGCAATATTCGTTAGTATCCTTAGGCATCATCATTTTGATCCTATTGATTCAGCATGTGTGCGAATGCACACAATCATCTATCAACCCTTCTAAATTATCCTTCCGGCTCAGACATTATTTTTGAACATGAGCTGGTTCTCGACCAATCAATTGCCGTCGGTTGTGCCCCTAAGTCTATTGAACTTATCCATCCTTGGTCAGAGCGTCTGCTTCTGATCCTTTGTTTTGGAAATCATAATTCCTTTGTTATCTAAGCATCAAATTATTCAGTTGTCCTATAATATGATGCCCGTGCATTCTTTCTTCCTCTGATTGAGTACCGATACTCACATCAGCTCCGTTGTGGATCGCCCGATCCATTGTTGGATTTTACCTGACAACGCCCTTCATATTCAATAACCTTGTGAGCCTTTCCTCTGATACATAATGCCTTTGGTAAATTGTATCCTCTGCTTTCTCAACCATGCTCTGCTTTCGAGCTGGTGATATCTACTATTGAAGCTTGTGGTATATATTTCCACGATAACCTGATGGGTTGAACATATGCCTTCTCTAAACCGTGTGAACCCGAAAGTTTTCACGAGTCATACT
>NW_021276829.1:0-773 GCF_002162155.2 Triticum dicoccoides | reverse complement strand
GAACCCTGGGGTGCGTTTGCGTGTCGATCATCAACACTCGCAGTTTTGGCCGATTCTGTCCCGTTTCGTGACTATTACCTAGTTTTGGGGCCCCGGTGTGATTTCCACAACTGACGAACCGCAGGGTGCGTTTATATGTCGGTTATCAACACTCACAATTTTGGCCAATTCTGGTTCATTTCGTGCACTATTACTCACCGTTTTGGGGTCCTAGAGCGATTTCCATGATTGACGATCCCTGGGGTGCATTTATGTGTCGGTCATCCACACTCGCAGTTTTGGCTGACTCTGCCCCGTTTCATGGATTATTACTCATTGTTTTGGGGTCCCGGAGCGATTTCCACGATTGACGCACCCCGGGGTGCGTTTACATGTCGTTCACCAGCAATCCTAATTTTGTTCGATTCTGGGCTCTTCCATGGACTATTACTCACCATTATGGGGTCCCAGCGCTATTTCCACATTCACAATCCCCGGGGTGCGTTTATGTGTACGTCGTCAATAGTCGCAATTTTGGCTGATTCTGGCCCGTTTCATGGACTATTACTCACCGTTTTGGTGTCCCAAAGCGATTTCGATGGTTGTTGAACCCTAAGGTGCGCTTACGTGTCGGTCATCAACAAACGCAGTTTGGGCTGATTCTGGCCCGATTCTTGGACTATTACTCACCGTTTTGGGGTCCCAAAGCGATTTCCATAGTTGTTGAACCCAAAGGTGCGCTTACGTGTCGGTCATCAACACTCGCAGTTTTGGCCGATTTTGGCCCGTCTCTT
>NW_021276828.1:0-1221 GCF_002162155.2 Triticum dicoccoides | reverse complement strand
ACCGCTACCACCACCGCTGCCATATACCACCACCATATATCCACCACCAATCCGAGTTCTTTGCTTATTAGGTTTGTTTTCGGGATCCATCTAGATTCCGATTTGTGTTTCCTTGCCGGAGTAGGTTTCGGAAAAAAAAAGAGTCGGGTAGCCACGCTCCGTTTAGGCCCAAAATTTTTCGAAAACGCATTTTTCGAAAAAATTTCTGGCTATCCTATTTTTAGGTGTTTCTGAGTGTTTTGAGACAGGTGCCATTATAGGAAGTTTTTTTTGACCCGTTTCCAGTTTTTGGGTCCGGGCAGTCGAAAAAAAAAAAATTGGTCGAAAAAATTTCGTGCCCATCCTGTCAGTTTGAGCTAGGAAGAGTTTTGAGACACTCGCCATTATAGTGATTTTTCGCAAAAAAAAAAGCAGCACAAAAAAAAGAGCGCAAAAAAAAAGAGCGAAAAAAATAAATTCAGAGTGTGCTTTTCCCTTGTTTACGTGCCGCGCCGTGATTTTGTTAGTGTTCTAGGCTCGCGTCTCTAGCACAGTCTAGCCTAGGACCAGCACAGTACCGTCGTTGAGCGTTTATTCAACTTTGCATCTCTGAATTGATTATTGCTGACCCTTTTTGCTACCATAGTATAACCCTTCCCAGCTCCACATACATCTACGTCGTGCGTTTGACTCTCCCTGGTAATCGCTCTATCCAAGCTTTGAGAGTTTTTGACTACAACGGTTGCCGATCACCGCCTGCTGCTGGGTAAGAACTGGTAAGAATTTCAGATTTGCTTGACGGATTTGTGACACCCACCACCACCACTTGTTCGTAGTCTGTAGGATCATATTCTTGTGTGTTTCTATTGCTGCTAACCATGCCAGGATCACAAGCCGACGAGATTGACTGGGAGAATTTATCGAACAAGGAGCTTCATGATAAGTTTCAGCAAATGATGACTGAACAGGTGCAAGATGTGCTGAACAATTTTGAAGAGGCCATGGAGAAGATCACTGGCCTTGAGAAGACGTTCGAAACAAAGCTCGATAACAAGTTTAATGAATTGCTCGCGCGTCTTCCACCACCACCACCCGCTGCACCTAACGCACCTCTCCAACAACAACAACAACGACTACCTCCACGTCGCGAAGCAGACCTCCGCCGAGCAAGCCATGTTCCTCTTGCGTTTGGCCAAACTGTTGGTGCTGCTGTTGATACTTCTGTGGCTCCTGCTGCTGATG
>NW_021276827.1:0-1093 GCF_002162155.2 Triticum dicoccoides | reverse complement strand
ACCACCATACACATGCAAAACTAGTGAAAGCACAAACGGCAGCAGCAACTCGTCTCTCCTCAGGATATTGTAAACATGTAAATCGTTGTTCAGTTTCTAACTCCCAAGTAAGATATATATCAGGAACATATCTACCCTCAAATGGTGGAATATTCAATTTCAGTTTAGGAATATGGACATCATCTCGTACCTGAGGTGGTGGTGCAGGCCTACCATTACGAATATATACCTGAGGTCGACCTGCTGGTGGTGGTACAGGTGGCTGCACGTAGTGTTGATTTTGATCAACCTCATCCTCATAGTCTCCCACATAATCATCCTCCTCCGCATCAGCAGCAGGAGCCACAGAAGTATCAACAGCAGCACCAACAGTTTGGCCAAACGCAAGAGGAACACGGCTTGCTCGGCGGAGGTCTGCTTCGCGACGTGGAGGTAGTCGTTGTCGTTGTTGGTGTTGGAGAGGTGCGTTAGCTGCAGCGGGTGGTGGTGGTGGAAGACGCGCGAGCAATTCATTAAACTTGTTATCGAGCTTTGTTTCGAACGTCTTCTCAAAGCCAGTGATCTTCTCCATGGCCTCTTCAAAATTGTTCAGCGCATCTTGCACCTGTTCAGTCATCATTTGCTGAAACTTATCATGAAGCTCCTTGTTCGATAAATTCTCCCAGTCAATCTCGTCGGCTTGTGATCCTGGCATGGTTAGCAGCAATAGAAACACACAAGAATATGATCCTACAGACTACGAACAAGTGGTGGTGGTGGGTGTCACAAATCCGTCAAGCAAATCTCAAATTCTTACCAGTTCTTACCCAGCAGCAGGCGGTGATCGGCAACCGTTGTAGTCAAAAACTCTCAAAGCTTGGATAGAGCGATTACCGGGGAGAGTCAAACGCACGACGTAGATGTATGTGGAGCTGGGAAGGCTTATAATATGGTAGCAAAAAGGGTCAGCAATAATCAATTCAGAGATGCAAAGTTGAATAAACGCTCAACGACGGTACTGTGCTGGTCCTAGGCTAGACTGTGCTAGAGACGCGAGCCTAGAACACTAACAAAATCACGGCGCGGCACGTAAACAAGGGAAAAGCACACTCTG
>NW_021276826.1:0-679 GCF_002162155.2 Triticum dicoccoides | reverse complement strand
GACAACCATGGAAATTGCTTTGGGACTCCAAAACGGTGAGTAATAGTCCGTGAAAGAGCCCTGAATCGGTAAAACCTAGGGTTATTGATCAACGATACATAAACGCACCCCGGGGTTCGTCAATCATGGAAATCGCTCAGGGACCCGAAATCAGTGAGTAATAGTCCATGAAACGGGCCAAACTCGGCCGAAACTGCAAATGTTGATGACAGACACATAAACACACCGTTGTTCGTCGATCGTGGAAATCACTACGTGACCCCAAAACTGAGTAATAGTCCAAGAGACGGGCCAGAATCGGCCAAAACCGTGATTGTTGATGACCGACACGTAAGCGCGCCTTGTGCTTCGACAACCATGGAAATCGCTTTGGGACCCCAGAAAGGTGAGTAATAGTCCATGAAATGGGCCAGAATCGACAAAAACCATGAGTGTTGATGACTGACACGTAAACGCACCACGGGGTTTGTTAATCGTGGAAATCACTGCGGGACCCCAAAACATTCAGTATTAGTCCACGAAACGGGCCTGAATTGGCCAAAACAATGAGTGTTGATGACCGACACGTAAGTGCACCTTAGGGTTCAACAACTGTGGAAATCGCTTCGTGACCGCAAAACGGTGAGTAATAGTCCATGAAATAGGCGAGAATCGACAAAAACCACGAGTGTTGATGACC
>NW_021276825.1:0-13158 GCF_002162155.2 Triticum dicoccoides | reverse complement strand
CTTCCATCTTCGGAGAAGGTTAATTTTGATGCTAAACAACGTGCTGAATTGATTTTAAAAATGCATGAGTTAACTAAGGAAAACATTGAGCGTATGAATGCTAAATATAAACTTGCTGGAGATAAGGGTAGAAAACATGTTGTGTTTGCACCTGGAGATCTTGTTTGGTTACATTTGCGTAAGGGTAGATTTCCTGATTTGCGCAAATCAAAGCTAATGCCACGTGCTGATGGTCCCTTTAAGGTGTTAGAGAAAATAAATGATAATGCATATAAACTTGAGTTGCCTGCAGATTTTGGGGTTAGTCCCACTTTTAACATTGCATATTTGAAGCATTATGTGGGTGAGGAAGATGAACTTCCGTCGAGGACGACTTCATTTCAAGAAGGGGAGGATGATGAGGACATCAATACAATTGTTACACCCACAGCCCCTGCTGCTATACATACTGGACCAATTACTAGAGCTCGTGCACGCCAACTAAATTATCAGGTACTTTCGTTTCTTGGTAATGATTCTAATGTTCATGAGAATATGATGCTGCCTAAATTGGATACATTTGTTTTGCTTACAAATGAAGGGCCTAGCTTGGAGAAGGATGAACATTGGTGCAAGAACAAGCATGGAGATGATGGCATGCGCAAAGGAACAAGAACGGAGTTACAAGTGATGATTTCAGGACTTTGAAGCCACCATAATGTGTGCATGAAGCCTTGGACGAAATATACAAGATGCCACTTCATAAATTTCGTCCCGAGGCTATTTTAGGTGCTGCGTCACCTTATTATTGGGCCAGGCCCATGTAATTTCGAAATACATAAGTATAGGCTATTTTTAGAGTCCGTATGTGTGGGGAAACCAGAGATAGGGTTGATTTCGGACCCCTCCACCAAGGGCCACGAAATCCACCCCCTCTTCCTCCATATATACAGCCCTTAGGGCATCGTTTAGACCCTGGGTTTTGTTTAGATTAAAAGTTCGCCATAGCTGCAACTTCGCGTACTTCGTTTGTGTTCAACGACCAGACAAAGGCGTCACAGAACCCCACCTTGATCGATAAAGCTTTCATCTTATATTCGCAATATCCAGATTGCAATCTTAGTTTCTTGCTTGTTCTTCGTTTGCTCGCAGGAAACAGACCCTCGTGGTCAGGTTGATCGTGCTCCGGCGTGGTCAATAACCTCTCGGAGTTGGTTTAGCGATTGCTAAGGCGCGACGTCCTCGCACGTTCGTAGTCGGATCGTCAAAGTCGACTTCCACCAAAGCGAAATCCATCATCTCATCGAAAGACGGGACACCTTTGCCTCTATCATGCCACTTCATAAATTTCGTCCCGAGGCTATTTTAGGTGCTGCGTCACCTTATTATTGGGCCAGGCCCATGTAATTTCGAAATACATAAGTATAGGCTATTTTTAGAGTCCGTATGTGCGGGGAAACAAGAGATAGGGTTGATTTCGGACTCCTCCACCAAGGGCCACGAAATTCCCCCCCTCTTCCTCCATATATACAGCCCTTAGGGCATCGTTTAGACTTTGGGTTTTGTTTAGATTAAAAGTTCGCCATAGCTGCAACTTCGCGTACTTCGTTTGTGTTCAACGACCAGACAAAGGCGTCACAGAACCCCACCTTGATCAATAAAGCTTTCATCTTATATTCGCAATATCCAGATTGCAATCTTAGTTTCTTGCTTGTTCTTCGTTTGCTCGCAGGAAACAGACCCTCGTGGTCAGGTTGATCGTGCTCCGGCGTGGTCAATAACCTCTCGGAGTTGGTTTAGCGATTGCTAAGGCGCGACGTCCTCGCACGTTCGTAGTCGGATCGTCAAAGTCGACTTCCACCAAAGCGATATCCATCATCTCATCGAAAGACGGGACACCTTTGCCTCTATCACATATGTAGAGATACTAAAATGCACATGAACAGTACGTGTTACCTTAACCTTGCTGCTGTTGTTGAACCATTGGATGTAGTAAGGAAGTGGATGTGGTCTTGTGGTGAGAGAAAGCTTCTCCACCATCTCCATGCTAGCCAAGTTGTTGCAGCTCCCTCCGTCTATTATGACACGCACAGAACGTTCCTTCACAACTCCCTTGGTATGGAACAAATTGTGCCTCTGATTTTGCTCAGCTTGTGTGACCTGCACACTCAAAACACGTTGAGCAACTAAACATTCATACCTGTCAGCGTCTTCAGGAGCCATGTATTGCGTCTCATGATCAGAATCATCTCCACCATGTTCTTCACGTGTAATAAGAGCCAATGTCTCCTCATCATAGTCACTAGCGGACTCATATCCACCATCCGCGGTAGCAATCATCACACGCGGAGATTTGCATTCCCTCGCATAATGACCTCCTCCCTTACAACGACGACAAATAATATCACTTGTGTGCCCTGTTGATGCCATGGAAGAAGAAGAACGCTGTGCAGGCCCCGCAGGTGCGCTCTTGGCAGGTAATGGTGGTTGTGCCTGTTTTCTTGTATCACGGCTGGAGGTGGCACCGGATGGAGGTGCTGGTGCAGTTGAAGTAGAAGATGCACGTGGTGTCCATGATGAAGGTCGGCCTGCAGAAAAGTTAGTTCGCCCCAATGCTTGTCGATCCTGCACTTCACGTTCAGCTTTACAAGCAAGATGGAATAAACGAGTGATATTAGTATACTCCTTATAGTCTAGAATGGTCTGAATCTCTCTATTTAATCCACCCAGAAAACGTGCAAGCATAGCTTCATTCTCCTCAACAATACCACATCTAATCATGCCAGTTTGTAATTCCTGATAATATTCTTCTACAGAATTTTTTCCTTGTCTTAAACGCTGCAATTTTTGAAGCAATTCACGTTGATAATATGGTGGAACCCAACGCGTACGCATAGCAGTTTTCAAAGCAGCCCAAGTAGTTGGAATAGGATACAATCTACAATGTCCAGACCACCATACACATGCAAAACTAGTGAAAGCACAAACAGCAGCAGCAACTCGTCTCTCCTCAGGATATTGTAAACATGTAAATCGTTGTTCAGTTTCTAACTCCCAAGTAAGAAATATATCAGGAACATATCTACCCTCAAATGGTGGAATATTCAATTTCAGTTTAGGAATATGGACATCATCTCAAAAACAAACCTAATATGACAAGAACTCGGATTGGTGGTGGATATATGGTGGTAGATGGCAGCGGTGGTGGTATATGACAGCTGTGGTGGTATATGGATACGGATTCGAAGCGGTGGCGGATAAGCGGTGGTGGTAGATGGCAGGGGTGATGATGATGGTGCGGCGGCGGCGTGACAACTTATGACCAGAACTCGAAACTCTAAAAGACTAGACTCTAAGACCAGCAACTAGACACGACGATGCAACCGCAAATTCAACAAAGCAAAACCCTAAAAAGATTATGCAAAGGCTCAGATTGGTTCGGATATGATGAACTAACCCTAATTTTTTTTGTGGCTTTTTCGTGGACTGTAGGTATGAAGAACAGACTCGATCTAAACTACGAAAAACTGTAAAATCTCACCGAGCAACCTAGAAATCTGATACCACTTGATAGAGGCAAAGGTGTCCCGTCTTTCGATGAGATGGTGGATTTCGCTTTGGTGGAAGTCGACTTTGACGATCCGACTACGAACGTGCGAGGACGTCGCGCCTTAGCAATCGCTAAACCAACTCCGAGAGGTTATTGACCACGCCGGAGCACGATCAACCTGACCACGAGGGTCTGTTTCCTGCGAGCAAACGAAGAACAAGCAAGAAACTGAGATTGCAATCTGGATATTGCGAATATAAGATGAAAGCTTTATTGATCAAGGTGGGGTTCTGTGACGCCTTTGTCTGGTCGTTGAACACAAACGAAGTACGCGAAGTTGCAGCTTTGGCGAACTTTTAATCTAAACAAAACCCAAAGTCTAAACGATGCCCTAAGGGCTGTATATATGGAGGAAGAGGGGGGGAATTTCGTGGCCCTTGGTGGAGGAGTCCGAAATCAACCCTATCTCTGGTTTCCCCACACATACGGACTCTAAAAATAGCCTATACTTATGTATTTCGAAATTACATGGGCCTGGCCCAATAATAAGGTGATGCAGCACCTAAAATAGCCTCGGGACGAAATTTATGAAGTGGCATCTTGTATATTTCGTCCAAGGCTTCATGCACACATTATGGTGGCTTCAAAGTCCTGAAATCATCACTTGTAACTCCGTTCTTGTTCCCCTTGCGCATGCCATCATCTCCATGCTTGTTCTTGCTCCAATGTTCATCCTTCTCCAAGCTAGGCCCTTCATTTGTAAGCAAAACAAATGTATCCAATTTAGGCAGCATCATATTCTCATGAACATTAGAATCATTACCAAGAAACGAAAGTACCTGATAATTTAGTTGGCGTGCACGAGCTCTAGTAATTGGTCCAGTATGTATAGCAGCAGGGGCTGTGGGTGTAACAATTGTATTGATGTCCTCATCATCCTCCCCTTCTTGAAATGAAGTCGTCCTCGACGGAAGTTCATCTTCCTCACCCACATAATGCTTCAAATCTGCAATGTTAAAAGTGGGACTAACCCCAAAATCTGCAGGCAACCGAAGATGGAAGAGGCAACAAATCAATAGGTGCACGAGGTAGGAAACCATACACAACTTCAAAAGGGCACATCTTAGTAGTAGAATGCAATGAACGATTATAAGCAAATTCAATATGAGGCAAGCATTCCTCCCACATTTTCTTATTATTCTTCAAAACAGCCCTAAGCATAGTAGACAACGTTCTATTGACTACTTCAGTTTGTCCATCAGTTTGGGGGTGACAAGTAGTACTAAAAAGCAGTTTAGTCCCCAACTTAGCCCATAAACATCTCCAAAAGTGGCTAAGAAATTTAGTATCACGATCTGAAACAATAGTATTTGGCACACCATGCAAGCGAATAATTTCACGAAAGAACAAATCAGCAACATTAACAGCATCATCGCTTTTATGACATGGTATAAAGTGTGCCATTTTCGAGAATCTATCCACGACAACAAATATGCTATCCCTCCCCTTCTTTGTTCGAGGTAAACCTAAAACAAAGTCCATAGATATATCCTCCCAAGGAACACTAGGTACAGGCAAAGGCATATATAAACCATGAGGATTGAGTCGTGACTTAGCTTTTTGACATGTAGTGCAGCGAGCAATAAAACGCTCAACATCCCGTGATGAGGACATCAATACAATTGTTACACCCACAACCCCTGCTGCTATACATACTGGACCAATTACTAGAGCTCGTGCACGCCAACTAAATTACCAGGTACTTTCATTTCTTGGTAATGATTCTAATGTTCATGAGAATATGATGCTGCCTAAATTGGATACATTTGTTTTGCTTACAAATGAAGGGCCTAGCTTGGAGAAGGATGAACATTGGAGCAAGAACAAGCATGGAGATGATGGCATGCGCAAGGGAAACAAGAACGGAGTTACAAGTGATGATTTCAGGACTTTGAAGCCACCATAATGAGTGCATGAAGCCTTGGACGAAATATACAAGATGCCACTTCATAAATTTCGTCCCGAGGCTATTTTAGGTGCTGCGTCACCTTATTATTGGGCCAGGCCCATGTAATTTCGAAATACATAAGTATAGGCTATTTTTAGAGTCCGTATGTGTGGGGAAACAAGAGATAGGGTTGATTTCGGACCCCTCCACCAAGGGCCACGAAATTCCCCCCTCTTCCTCCATATATACAGCCCTTAGGGCATCGTTTAGACTTTGGGTTTTGTTTAGATTAAAAGTTCGCCATAGCTGCAACTTCGCGTACTTCGTTTGTGTTCAACGACCAGACAAAGGCGTCACAGAACCCCACCTAGATCAATAAAGCTTTCATCTTATATTCGCAATATCCAGATTGCAATCTTAGTTTCTTGCTTGTTCTTCGTTTGCTCGCAGGAAACAGACCCTCGTGGTCAGGTTGATCGTGCTCCGGCGTGGTCAATAACCTCTCGGAGTTGGTTTAGCGATTGCTAAGGCGCGACGTCCTCGCACGTTCGTAGTCGGATCGTCAAAGTCGACTTCCACCAAAGCGAAATCCACCATCTCATCGAAAGACGGGACACCTCCGCCTCTATCATAAGGATAAAAATATTACTTTGCTTCCTATGACTCCTGATTCCATTTTGAAAGATGATATTAATAGAGCTAATAAAGCACAACAGGAGAAGAATAAGAGTGAAAATCAGATTGTGGCAAAAGAATTTGAGCAACAAATGAAGCCTAATAATAAACCATCTAGTGTTGCTTCTGAAATTAAATTGAAAAGTGCATGTTTATTTGCCACCAAATCTGATATTGATGAGCTAGATTTCAGCAAATCTGTTTGCTATGCTTTTGTGTGCAAAGAGGCATTATTTTCATTCGAGGACGTGCCTTCCTCTTTGCCTCCTGCTGTCACTAACATTTTGCAGGAGTTCGCTGACGTTTTTCCACAAGACGTGCCACCGGGATTACCGCCTATTCGAGGGATTGAGCATCAGATTGACTTAATTCCCGGTGCTTCACTGCCAAACCGTGCACCATACCGTACCAATCTAGAGGAGACGAAGGAGATTATGCGTCAAGTACAAGAGCTTCTCGACAAAGGTTATATACGCGAATCCCTTAGTCCTTGTGTTGTTCCTATTATTCTAGTGCCGAAAAAGGATGGTACATCACGTATGTGTGTTGATTGTAGAGGCATTAATAATATTACTATTCGTTATCGTCATCCTATTCCTAGGCTAGATGATATGCTTGATGAATTGAGTGGTTCTACAATATTCTCCAAAGTTGATTTGCGTAGTGGCTACCACCAAATTCGTATGAAATTGGGAGATGAATGGAAAACAACATTTAAAACTAAGTTTGGATTATATGAGTGGTTAGTCATGCCTTTTGGGTTAACTAATGCACCTAGTACTTTCATGAGATTAATGAACGAAGTTTTACGTGCTTTCATTGGACGATTTGTGGTAGTTTACTTTGATGACATACTGATTTATAGCAGATCTTTGGAAGAACATTTGGAACATTTACGTGCTGTTTTTATTGATCTACGTGATGCACGTTTGTTTGGTAACCTTGGGAAGTGCACCTTTTGCACCGACCGAGTATCTTTTCTTGGCTATGTTGTTACTCCACAGGGAATTGAAGTTGACAAAGCCAAGATTGAAGCTATTGAGAGTTGGCCGCAGCCCAAAACGGTCACACAAGTGAGGAGTTTTCTTGGCCTCGCTGGATTCTATAGGCGTTTTGTGAGAGATTTCAGCACCATTGCTGCACCTCTCAACGAGCTTACAAAGAAGGATGTGCCTTTTGGTTGGGGTACCGCACAGGAAGAAGCCTTCACGGTATTGAAAGATAAGTTGACACATGCTCCTTTACTCCAACTTCCTGATTTTAATAAGACTTTTGAGCTTGAATGTGATGCTAGTGGAATTGGATTAGGAGGTGTGTTATTACAAGATGGCAAACCTGTTGCATACTTTTCTGAAAAATTGAGTGGGCCTAGTCTGAATTATTCTACTTATGATAAAGAATTATATGCTCTTGTTCGGACTTTAGAAACATGGCAACATTATTTATGGCCCAAAGAATTTGTTATACGTTCTGATCATGAATCTTTGAAACATATTAAAAGTCAAGCTAAACTGAATCGTAGACATGCTAAATGGGTTGAATTCATTGAGACTTTCCCTTATGTCATTAAACACAAGAAGGGAAAAGAAAATGTTATTGCTGATGCATTGTCTCGTCGCTATACTATGCTTTCACAACATGACTTCAAAATATTTGGTTTGGAGACCATCAAATATCAATATGTGCATGATGCTGATTTTAAAGATGTAATGCAGAATTGTAAAGAAGGAAGAATGTGGAACAAGTTTGTCGTTAACGATGGATTTGTGTTTCGTGCTAACAAGCTATGCATTCCAGCTAGCTCCATTCGTCTTTTGTTGTTGCAGGAAGCTCATGGAGGAGGATTAATGGGACATTTTGGCGTGAAGAAGACGGAGGACGTACTTGCTACACATTTCTTTTGGCCAAAGATGAGACGGGATGTTGAGCGTTTTATTGCTCGATGCACTACATGTCAAAAAGCTAAGTCACGACTCAATCCTCATGGTTTATATATGCCTTTGCCTGTACCTAGTGTTCCTTGGGAGGATATATCTATGGACTTTGTTTTAGGTTTACCTCGAACAAAGAAGGGGAGGGATAGCATATTTGTTGTCGTGGATAGATTCTCGAAAATGGCACACTTTATACCATGTCATAAAAGCGATGATGCTGTTAATGTTGCTGATTTGTTCTTTCGTGAAATTATTCGCTTGCATGGTGTGCCAAATACTATTGTTTCAGATCGTGATACTAAATTTCTTAGCCACTTTTGGAGATGTTTATGGGCTAAGTTGGGGACTAAACTGCTTTTTAGTACTACTTGTCACCCCCAAACTGATGGACAAACTGAAGTAGTCAATAGAACGTTGTCTACTATGCTTAGGGCTGTTTTGAAGAATAATAAGAAAATGTGGGAGGAATGCTTGTGATAGAGGCGGGGTGTCCCGATCTTCGATGAGATGATAACTATCGATTTGGTGGAGACGACTTTGACGATCCGACTACAAACGTGCATGACGTTGCGCCTTAGCAATCGCTAAACCAACTCCGAGAGGTTATTGACCACGCCGGAGCACAATCAACCTGACCACGAAGGTCTATTCCTGCAAGCAATCGAAGAACAAGCAAGAATATGATAAAAGCAATCTGAATATTGCGAGTATATATGAAGTATTGATAAAGGTGGGGATCCGTAAGCGGTCTTGGTCTGGTCGTTGGACACAAACGAAGTACACGAAGTTGCAATGGCTAACTTTTAACTAAACAAATCCCAAGGAAAAGCTACTAGATGGATCTACTTATATAGGAGCAAGGGGTGGCGGCCAAGGAGGTGGGAGGACGTCCCAAGGCAGCCTAAAACTAAATCTAGGTCGTACAAGGCCAATGGGCCCAAGTGGAGGTGATGTAACACCTTTGGACTTGTAGTTTGACTCGGATTCTACTGCAGCATCAGATTGTTTCGTCCACAACTCAACGCTCCGGACGAATTTGAAGGTGCTTCCAATTGGGTTGGAAAGTGCACGAAATCTAGTTTCCAACAAAAAAAGAATCACCCAATTCGGAGTCCGTATGAAAAACTTGTGTGCGTTTTGAGTCAGGTGTGTCTGTGCAGTCCGAATCTGAATCCAGAACGTGAGAGACTTGGACTCTATCTTCTCTTGGGCCAAAAGTGACGTGAGAGAACTTTTTGGACAGCAAATAAACATCTCTTTCTTCCTTATCTTCATATGTGGATTGTACAAATGTCCCATACACCTGCAATTAGACAAAACACAAAAGTGTGTGAAGTATTTTTGTTCTGGATAACATAAATAGATTATTGAATAGTTTGCACTAGAAATCACCTGACAAATATGCATATATGCAATATTTTTGGTCATATCCAAGGTAGTCATGTCCTCATCAGCACCGGATGGAGGTGCTGGTGCAGTTGAAGTAGAAGATGCACGTGGTGTCCATGATGAAGGTCGGCCTGCAGAAAAGTTGGTTCGCCCCAATGCTTGTCGATCCTGCACTTCACGTTCAGCTTTACAAGCAAGATGGAATAAACGAGTGATATTAGTATACTCCTTATAGTCTAGAATGGTCTGAATCTCTCTATTTAATCCACCCAGAAAACGTGCAAGCATAGCTTCATTCTCCTCAACAATACCACATCTAATCATGCCAGTTTGTAATTCCTGATAATATTCTTCTACAGAATTTTTCCCTTGTCTTAAACGCTGCAATTTTTGAAGCAATTCACGTTGATAATATGGTGGAACCCAACGCGTACGCATAGCAGTTTTCAAAGCAGCCCAAGTAGTTGGAATAGGATACAATCTACAATGTTCAGACCACCATACACATGCAAAACTAGTGAAAGCACAAACAGCAGCAGCAACTCGTCTCTCCTCAGGATATTGTAAACATGTAAATCGTTGTTCAGTTTCTAACTCCCAAGTAAGATATATATCAGGAACATATCTACCCTCAAATGGTGGAATATTCAATTTCAGTTTAGGAATATGGACATCATCTCGTACCTGAGGTGGTGGTGCAGGCCTACCATTACGAATATATACCTGAGGTCGACCTGCTGGTGGTGGTACAGGTGGCTGCACGTAGTGTTGATTTTGATCAACCTCATCCTCATAGTCTCCCACATAATCATCCTACTCCGCATCAGCAGCAGGAGCCACAGAAGTATCAACAGCAGCACCAACAGTTTGGCCAAACGCAAGAGGAACACGGCTTGCTCGGCGGAGGTCTGCTTCGCGACGTGGAGGTAGTTGTTGTTGTTGTTGTTGTTGTTGGAGAGGTGCGTTAGCTGCAGCGGGTGGTGGTGGTGGAAGACGCGCGAGCAATTCATTAAACTTGTTATCGAGCTTTGTTTCGGACGTCTTCTCAAAGCCAGTGATCTTCTCCATGGCCTCTTCAAAATTGTTCAGCACATCTTGCACCTGTTCAGTCATCATTTGCTGAAACTTATCATGAAGCTCCTTGTTCGATAAATTCTCCCAGTCAATCTCGTCGGCTTGTGATCCTGGCATGGTTAGCAGCAATAGAAACACACAAGAATATGATCCTACAGACTACGAACAAGTGGTGGTGGTGGGTGTCACAAATCCGTCAAGCAAATCTCAAATTCTTACCAGTTCTTACCCAGCAGCAGGCGGTGATCGGCAACCGTTGTAGTCAAAAACTCTCAAAGCTTGGATAGAGCGATTACCAGGGAGAGTCAAACGCACGACGTAGATGTATGTGGAGCTGGGAAGGCTTATAATATGGTAGCAAAAAGGGTCAGCAATAATCAATTCAGAGATGCAAAGTTGAATAAACGCTCAACGACGGTACTGTGCTGGTCCTAGTGATGAGGACATCAATACAATTGTTACACCCACAGCCCCTACTGCTATACATACTGGACCAATTACTAGAGCTCGTGCACGCCAACTAAATTACCAGGTACTTTCGTTTCTTGGTAATGATTCTAATGTTCATGAGAATATGATGCTGCCTAAATTGGATACATTTGTTTTGCTTACAAATGAAGGGCCTAGCTTGGAGAAGGATGAACATTGGAGCAAGAACAAGCATGGAGATGATGGCATGCGCAAGGGGAACAAGAACGGAGTTACAAGTGATGATTTCAGGACTTTGAAGCCACCATAATGGGTGCATGAAGCCTTGGACGAAATATACAAGATGCCACTTCATAAATTTCGTCCCGAGGCTATTTTAGGTGCTGCGTCACCTTATTATTGGGCCAGGCCCATGTAATTTCGAAATACATAAGTATAGGCTATTTTTAGAGTCCGTATGTGTGGGGAAACAAGAGATAGGGTTGATTTCGGACCCCACCACCAAGGGCCACGAAATTCCCCCCCTCTTCCTCCATATATACAGCCCTTAGGGCATCGTTTAGACTTTGGGTTTTGTTTAGATTAAAAGTTCGCCATAGCTGCAACTTCGCGTACTTCGTTTGTGTTCAACGACCAGACAAAGGCGTCACAGAACCCCACCTTGATCAATAAAGCTTTCATCTTATATTCGCAATATCCAGATTGCAATCTTAGTTTCTTGCTTGTTCTTCGTTTGCTCGCAGGAAACAGACCCTCGTGGTCAGGTTGATCGTGCTCCGGCGTGGTCAATAACCTCTCGGAGTTGGTTTAGCGATTGCTAAGGCGCGACGTCCTCGCACGTTCGTAGTCGGATCGTCAAAGTCGACTTCCACCAAAGCGAAATCCACCATCTCATCGAAAGACGGGACACCTTTGCCCCTATCACAAAGTCTTGACTCTCCAACATCACCAAGAAGAAGACCAATGATGCCACATATTCCACACCAAGGCCGACATCAATGGACGATCCGTCAAGGTCATCATCGATGGAGGGAGTTGTCACAATCTCGCAAGTGAAAAACTTTGCCCCAAGCTCCAATTGCCCAAGACGAAGCACCCACATCCATACAAAGTGCAATGGCTTAGTGACTCCGGCACTATCCAAGTCGAGCACCAAGTGCAAGTATCCTTCAAAATCGGCGCCTACGAAGACACATTGGAGTGCGATGTCATCCCAATGACCGTTTGTCATCTTCTCCTTGGACGGCCATGGCAATTCGATAGAGGAGTCGTCCACAATGGGCGTACAAACCACTATAGCTTCAAGATGCAAGGAAAGGAGTTTGTGTTACGCCCTATGTCTCCAAGCCAAGTGATCGCCGATAAGCAAGCCACCCATCATGGAGAGAATGGTGAGAGAGTGAGCCACCAAAAAGAGAGTGAGCGCCACAAGCCCAAATTGAGTGCCTCCACGATGAGCAAAAACAAGAACCTAGTTCTATTTGCCATCAAACGTGAGATGAGAGAAGTGTGTGAGAACCCATCTAGTGTCCTACACTACGTCCTCGTGTGCAAGGACAATGCACCACAAACTAACACTTCTCACACTCTTCCTCTAGTGTTGTCTTCTCTTTTACAGGAATTTCAAGATGTTTTACCCGATGAGCTACCTTCGGGACTACCTCCACTACGAGGCATTGAGCACCGCATTGACCTCATCCCCGGAGCACCACTTCCGAACAAAGCTCCCTACCGCGTCAATGATGAGGACATCAATACAATTGTTACACCCACAGCCCCTGCTGCTATACATACTGGACCAATTACTAGAGCTCGTGCACGCCAACTAAATTACCAGGTACTTTCGTTTCTTGGTAATGATTCTAATGTTCATGAGAATATGATGCTGCCTAAATTGGATACATTTGTTTTGCTTACAAATGAAGGGCCTAGCTTGGAGAAGGATGAACATTGGAGCAAGAACAAGCATGGAGATGATGGCATGCGCAAGGGGAACAAGAACGGAGTTACAAGTGATGATTTCAGGACTTTGAAGCCACCATAATGGGTGCATGAAGCCTTGGACGAAATATACAAGATGCCACTTCCTAAATTTCGTCCCGAGGCTATTTTAGGTGCTGCGTCACCTTATTATTGGGCCAGGCCCATGTAATTTCGAAATACATAAGTATAGGCTATTT
>NW_021276824.1:0-1592 GCF_002162155.2 Triticum dicoccoides | reverse complement strand
TCACCCCGGGTCATATAAGACAAATAAGTAAGCGTCCAATCGGGAATAGCATGAAGAGCCGCCACCAACTGTGCCTCCGGGTCAGGAATAACAAGATCCTCCTCAGTTAGTAACTTGACCGACGGGTTATGTAAGACATCAAGAAACACATTGGGAGGCACCGGCTTATGTTGAGATCCAAGCCATCTTAAGGCATTATCCTCCTAGTTTTTCCGTCGCTCAAGGTGATCCATGTCATGCCCAATATGCGACCCTATCCAAAAGGAGCTCGAAGGTCCCACCAAGGATAGACCCGCATATTGAAACGCTTTTGCAAGGTGGATATCATTACATCAACATTACATAATAGATAGGGATACATACAAGAGGCATCCAATGCCACACGAATACAACATCACAATACATCAGAGCATCATCCGACTACGGATGAAACAAAACAGAAACTCTGGCGTGCGTGTGGAGATCTCAACCTATCCAGCCTGCCTACTCGCGATCCTCACAGCCTAGCACGTCGAGCTCAAAGGAACAGAGAGAGACATCAGTTTATCCTGGTTTGGCCCACCTTGCGGTGTAATACCCTACTCCAGCTTTTTGGTGGATTGCCTCGAGGGGCTGAGGATAAACTAATACAATGGATGAACAGCCTCAGGAGGTGAGGTGTTCTTGAGCTCAAGTGAGCTGGTGAAGGAGGAATGGCTTCGCTTCGTTTTGATCTCTCCCTCTTCTATGGTGGTGGCTAAGTCCTATTTATAGTGGCATTGGTCCTCTTCCCAAATGTTGGCGGGAAGGGATCCCACAACGGCCAGATTTGAAGGGGGACAAGAAGTACATCCTATCCTAACTAAAGTGGTCTTCGCTTGCAAAAGCCTTTTGTCGTGACCCTGCGGTAGGCTCGGCGATGACCTCCATCCTGCCGTCCTGGCGGTCTTGGTCTTGTTGCACCAGAATGGAAACCTTTGGCTGATTCCTCGGGACTCCATGCCTGTTGCTTGCCTCCTTCGCACCAAAGAGGAAACTGGTACTCTGCGCCCGCTGGCACCCGCCGGCGCCCGCCTAGCCTTGGTTGTCATGGCTCACGCCAGCTGAGCCTCGTGAGGTGCACCTTGCATAGAAGTCTCCGCTCCTCGGGAGCCATCCTGAGGAGGCCGACCCCTTGGGAGGTCTTGGCGTCGTTCGCCTCGCGAGGCTTGGCCCCTTGCGAGGGTCTTGAGTTGTTGATGCTGGAGCTGGGTTGTACCAGGCCGTCGATGGAGCAACACAGTGGGCCACGGGCAGGCAAGTCTGGGTACCCCCATATCCAGAACACCGATAGCGCCAGAAAAAGGTCTTGATAACCCACAAGTATAGGGGATCATTTGTAGCCATCTTCGATAAATAAGAGTGTCGAACCCAATGAGGAGCTAAAGGCAGAACAAATATTCCCTCAAGTTCTATCGACCACCAATACAACTCTACGCACACTTAACGTTTGCTTTACCTAGAACAAGAATAAAACTAGAAGTACTTTGCGAGAATAAAACCATGGATAAATTGCAAGGTAATAAAAGTGGATAGCTTTTTTAGCAAAAGAGAAGGATTTGTCCCTAGGAAAT
>NW_021276823.1:0-1138 GCF_002162155.2 Triticum dicoccoides | reverse complement strand
CTCCCGAAGGTTTCATTCCGTTTGGACTCCGTTTGATATTTCTTTTCTTCGAAACACTGAAATAGGCAAAAAAAACAGCAAGCGGGCTGGGCCTCCGTTTAGTAGGTTAGTCCCAAAAATGATATAAAAATGTAAAGTAAAGCCCATAAACATCCAAAACAGGTAATATAATAGCATGGAACAATCAAAAAGTATAGATACGTTGGAGACGTATTAGTAACCAACACCTCGAATCCTCGATACTACTAGTAGGAGTACTATATAAGTAGTAGGAGTAGTAGGGTGGCATGGGCCAGAACAAGCATTCACGTCCAGGAGTACGGCACACGCCACCAGCACGACTTCCATCTGACACCATATTTCTTGGAGTCCGTGCTAGAGCATTCTCCTCAACCTCGTCATTTCTCTAACTCAGCCATCGCGCGGCGGGCAAGGTGGGGGTTTGTCGATAGTCGGTTTCCTCAACTGCGGTCCCACTTGTAAGGCCAACTCCAACGCACGACCCCAAACGGACATCCGTTTTGCACGAACTCCAACAATAATTTTGACTAGACAAGCAAGACCAAAGAAAACAAGAACCACAAGGATAAATTTTAGAAGATATCCAACTTCCATAACTTCTCCTGTAAGTTGGATTAGTGCCTTCTTGATGCATTCATTGTTGATCTGTGGAGGCTCGATCTTGCGTGCTTATTTCTTCTTTGAGTGTAAAGAAGTAGACGTTGCTTCCTCGCATCTAGTCTCATGTCTAGCCTCTATTCTAGTATGAGTATCAACAAGTGCACTAGTCTCATCTCTAGCCTCTATGCTAGCTAAAAGTGCTAGAACATCTACTAAATTGCGCTCTATCAATATATCGATGTACTCTTCTTCCAGATACCAAAACTTGCATCCATTCTACTCCCTCCGTTCCACAATACATGCCTTCTATTTGTCAAAATACAGATGTATCTAGACATGTTTTAGTATATAGGTATATCCATTTTTGGACAAATGGAAGTCAAGTATTTTGGAACGGAGAGAATACACAATAAAAATTTTAAGTTAGCTCAACTAGTCTAATCCGAGAGCACAACCTAAGATTTGGTAGGGTTCTTCCTCCTTTTTGCCGACACGTGGGACATCCAGCATCCAGGTC
>NW_021276822.1:0-2304 GCF_002162155.2 Triticum dicoccoides | reverse complement strand
GAAATGTCATGCGGTGTCTACCGGAGTCCTGTTACCCTGCTACAGCCCGGTTTATCGGAGTCCTGCTAGCCCAGTTGCTACAGCCCGTATTCACTCGCTGTTGACTGACACGTTCGTTGCTGGGTCATGTATGCCTCTCCCTGTAAGTTAGTGCCACTTTGGGTTCACGACTAGCCATGTCAGCCCGGGCTCCTTGTCATATGGATGCTAGCGACACTATCATATACGTGTGCCAAAAGACGCAAACGGTCCCGAGCCTGGTAAGGCGACACCCGTGGGAATACTGTGCATGAGGCCGCAAAGTGATATGAGGTGTTACATGCTAGATCGGTGTGCCATTGAGTAGGGGTCCTGACAACCGGTTGCTCGATTAGTAGAGGGGCGCGCTGAACTCGGGACCATCTTCACGGGCCTGCGGAGGCGAGCGCAATCGACTGGCCAGGTTGGTCGCTCGGAGTAGATGAGGCGGATCGCGGCGGCGAGCGGGTGATCAATCCGATCGCGCGCGAGGTCGTGGACGCCGCTCGGTGGAGGCGGGGTGGTGGCGGAGTCCGAGATGAAGCCGGCGTGCGTCAGCACCGGCACCCGGGCTGCAAAGCAGCGCCAGCGCCCGGGGAGCGAGGCCTGAGCGACCAACTGTGCAGCGGCGCTTGAGCTCGAGGCCGCCGCCGGGCTTAACGCAGCCAGCCTGACGCAGCCGGGGACGAGGCTGGCGAGGCAACCCATAGGGCCGCCGGACATGGCGTAGGCGGGTGGCATGGATCGATTGGCGGGTTGGCGCGCGAGCGGCGGCTATGATTGGCCGCCGGGTGGAGGCGATGCAGGTGTCCCGGTCGTAGAGGGCGGAGACGATCGGCGTAGATCGACGGGCGGGCCGGCGCGCAGACGACGGCCGTGAGGGGCCGCTTGTTGCGCGAGGCCGCCGGGTCGATGAAGGAGCCGGCCGGTCGCGACGGTATCGGAGTAGAGGCGCACGGGGGTCGATGGCGGCGGCGGGCGACGCAAACCGATCAAGCATAGATCGGAAAACCAAAAAGGAAACGCCGATTAAGATGACCGACGGGAGAGAGAAAAACCCGGAGCAAGGTCTTGGGAAAAGACTCTTTAGAGCAGCCGGTCAACACGACCGGCGGATGAATCCTAGGTACGGGCGGCACGGCCCTCGGTGGCAATCATGAAGGCCGACCGTCCCGTCGGCTGCTATTCTCTCCAGTCAATGCGTCCACGATGTGACACCGTCCACAACGCTCCCGCTACGACTGCGGGGGATGTTAGAAATATATTTGGGTTACTTGTATTTGGTACTCTAGGATTTGTAATCCTTCTCCTACCTTATCTCCAGGAGAGGTCTCTTGCCCTCCAAATCTTGTACTCAATATATACTCGCCCTCGAGGCTCAATAATACATCCATCATATTCCACAACAATCCCTCATCCTTTCTTCTAACACTACATACAAACAACCAAACCTTGCCTTGATTAACCAGTGGAGAATCGCGTTAACTCTTTTGGGCCAAACTCCGCTATAATCTCTAGGTGCAGCTGTGCAGGCTCATGCCACACGTTTTGTTACGTGATTTTTATTCTAAGAAAATAGTGTTACAATCAACTAAAATTAGCTTTGAAATACAATTTGGATTCTGACGCAACTAGAAGGCGGTGCTATCTCGTTCTACCATAATTAGCCAGACAGAGGGCAGGCCTATTTTGATTACGCTCAATCTTCACTCTCTCTATCGGCCTAATGCATTTTTCGAGCCTAATTTGACCATATGTTAGAGCAAGTTACACAAATCATACCATTAAACGTGAAAGGAGTTTTCAATGATATAATTTTTACATTATACATCTTATATACTATTAAGCTTGTCAATAGTTAAAGACAGTATGGAATTAGACCCTATATATATGGAGGGAGGAAGTAGGAACAAACTCATGATCCCCGGCAGCCAGGGCAAGAACCCTCGTACCCAGCCACGGCTAGGGTTCCTCCTACCCCACGTTGGCGCCGGTGCTGGTCTGCCTCATCTCCTGTGGCCTTAGGGCCATTGAGGCGTGGTGGATCTTTGGCCCTTGCTAGCGTTAGAGCTTCATTTTTGGATGCTTTTTTGAGCTTTCTTAGAGTTGGTGTCTTGCTCAGAGAGATGAGGCGCCGCCGGCTCTTTAAAGATGGAATAAGATTCTCCCCGCATAGCCCCCGCCCCGGTGGTGCTTCTAGTATCATCGTAGGGCGTATAGAGGTTTTTCTCCGATGGATCTCACAGGATTCTGTTGGCATTTGTCTTCAGTTGATCCATGTCGATC
>NW_021276821.1:0-1597 GCF_002162155.2 Triticum dicoccoides | reverse complement strand
GGCCACCTCAGGCACAGCCACGGCCACCGTTCGACGCGCGGGAGCAAGAGCTCTCCAACGAGCCCAAGAACGGCCTCGCCCGTGCCCTGTAGCGCGATCCCGCATCGCGCCGCCGTCTCGGGCCTCGCCGGCGTCACGTCGCCGGTGGGTTTGACCCACTTTGACCACGGCAGGAACCCCCCTGAGTCCCTGACAGGTGGGCCCAGCCCTGTAGCTAATTAGGATTAGCGCTAACCACTGTTAGTTAACCCCCTGACACTGACTAGTGGGCCCCAGCGCCACTAATTAGTAATTAGGATTAATTTAACCCTGTTTAACCCCCCTGTCACTGACGTGTGGGCCCCACACGTCAGGTTTGACCCCAGACAGCCGCAGTTGACCACTGACGTCATGCTGACGTCATGCTGGCGCAATAGTTATATTTCTGGATTTAAATTAAATCAGGAAATTCCAGAATATTATTTAAACTTCAAAAATTCATAACTTTTATTCTGTAACTCCAAATTGGACAAATTATATATGAAAAATGATCAGAAAAATCCAATCTATCCATCTGTACTATTTTCATGCATGATCAAACAAGTTAAATTGATGTTTTAAGCAGAACAAGGAAAAGCACTTTAAAAGGCCATGTTTGAGTTTGAAATTTGAATCTTTGATTCAAATTTGTTCAAACCCTTCTGGTTTTAGTTGCATTAGCCCAACACACTCATATTGCTATGATTCATGCATGCATCATATTGTTGCACATTGTTTGGTGATGGTTGTGTGTCGGTGTCCTTTGCGACAGGTTCTGCCTCCGAGGAGTACCGTGATTACCCTAACGAAGAACCGTATCAGTGCATCGAACCATCAGGCAAGCAACCAACCATTTGATCATATCGATACAATCCCATGTTCTCGCTCCTGCTCTCTTTTACTGCATTAAGACAACGCGATTCAAACTGCTGTGTGCTACGGTAGTTGAACCCATTTCCTCTGCATGACCTGTCATTGCCACAGTAACTAGATGAAACCCACTAGCATGTGTAGGAGTTTATTGAGCCATATGTATGTGTTGTTCCTACCTTGCTATGCCTGCTATGCTTAGAGTCGTGTCAGGTCTGGTTCATCTGGGTGATGGGCTAGAGTGAAATGTTATGTCAGTAATGAGAGTGGTGTGGTGAACACGATTTGGTAAAGGTATCAATGAGAGGCCATGTAGGAGTACATGGTGGGTTGTTTCATTGAAGCCGACCTTAAGCACTGAGATCTGTATGTGTGATTTAAGAATCAGCTACTACCATGCATTGGGCCCGAAACCAATGGACCCTCTCGGCTTCTTATTCACCCTAGTTCTCCGTCCAGGAGTTGCAAGTAGTTTCTGGTGTTTGTAGCCTACTGGAGGCCGTGGACAGCGCTGACCGTAGGGGTGGGCTGTGATGCGGTAGGTACGTGGCACGGTGTACCGAATACCCGTTAGGTATCTCGGGAACCCTGTTCACATCGTTCGGGGCCGTATGGGAAACCTCGGCCGGACTCCCTGCGGATGGAACGTGAATAGGCGATAAACCTGGACTAGAGGCTTAAGTGTTTAGGTAGGTCGTGGTCTACACCC
>NW_021276820.1:0-1032 GCF_002162155.2 Triticum dicoccoides | reverse complement strand
AAATGGGCGATTGAACTTCTTCCCCTTGATATCAAGTTTGAGGCAAAGAAAGCCATTAAGTCCCAGGCAATAGCAGATTTCCTCGCCGAGTGGATTGAACAACAGCAGCCGACTGAAGTTCACTCGGAGCATTGGACCATGTTCTTTGATGGCTCTAAGATGTTGAATGGTTCCGGTGCTGGGGTTGTCCTGGTTTCCCCCAGAGGAGATAAGCTCAGATATGTGCTCCAGATTCACTTTGATTCCTCCAACAATGAGGCAGAATATGAGGCCCTCTTATATGGGTTGCGCATGGCCATTTCACTCGGCGTCCGTCGCCTGATGGTCTATGGCGACTCGGATTTAGTGGTCAACCAGGTGATGAAAGAGTGGGACGTGAGAAGCCCAGCCATGACTGGATACTGCAGTGCAGTGAGGAAGCTGGAAAAGAAGTTCGAGGGGTTGCAGCTCCATCATATACCCCGACTGAAAAATCAAGCAGCTGATGATCTAGCAAAGATAGGTTCCAAGAGAGAAGCCATTCCGAGTGGTGTGTTCTTGGAGCATGTACACACTCCGTCAGTCAAAGAAGATCCTTTCACCGAAGAAACTCCACAGCCCAAGAGTGCCACAGATCCGACTGAGGTTGAAGTCCCAGCGGTGGTCGACTTGATCATGGAGGTCTTGGTGGTCATTCCCGACTGGACAGTTCCATATGTCGCGTATATCCTGAGAAAAGAGCTTCCGGAGGATGAGGAAGAGGCTCGACAGATCGTCCGTCGATCTAAGGCCTTTACCGTAATCAAAGGACAATTATACAGAGAAAGCGCGACTGGAGTTGGTCAGAAGTGCATAACACCAGAAGAAGGTCGACTCATCCTCAATGATATCCACTCGGGAACCTGTGGTCATCATGCGTCCTCTCGGACCATCGTGGCCAAAGCATACCGAGCCGGATTTTACTGGCCAAAGGCGAATGAGATGGCAAAAGAGATAGTGGATAAGTGCGAGGGATGTCAGTTCTACTCGAATATGTCACACAAGCCTGCATCG
>NW_021276819.1:0-984 GCF_002162155.2 Triticum dicoccoides | reverse complement strand
TTCAAGAAGTGTTCTCCCCTAACTGTGCACCGTTGCTACAGTTCGTCGTTTCTAAGCACCACGTGATGATCGGGTGTGATGGATTCTTACGTTCACATACAACGGGTGTAAGACAGTTTTACACAGCGAAAACACTTAGGGTTAACTTGACGAGCCTAGCATGTGCAGACATGGCCTCGGAACACGGAGACCGAAAGGTCGAACACGAGTCGTATGGAAGATACGATCAACATGAGAATGTTCACCGACGATGACTAGTCCGTCTCACGTGATGATCGGACACGGACTAGTCGACTCGGATCGTGTAACACTTAGATGACTAAAGGGATGTCTAATCTAAGTGGGAGTTCATAATTTGATTAGAACTTTATTATCATGAACTTAGTCTAAAACCTTTGCAAATATGTCTTGTAGATCAATGGCCAACGCTAATGTCAACATGAACTTCAACGCGTTCCTAGAGAAAAACAAGCTGAAAGATGATGGCAGCAACTATAGGACTGGGTCCGGAACCTAAGGATCATCCTCATAGCTGCCAGGAAACAATATGTCCTAGAAGGACCGCTAGGTGACGCTCCCGTCCCAGAGAACCAAGACATTATGAATGCTTGGCAGTCTCGCGCTGATGATTACTCCCTCATTCAGTGCGGCATGCTTTACAGCTTAGAACCGGGGCTCCAAAAGCGTTTTGAGCATCACGGAGCATATGAGATGTTCGAAGAGCTGAAACTAGTTTTTCAAGCTCATGCCCGGGTCGAGAGATATGATGTCTCCGACAAGTTCTACAGTTGTAAGATGGAGGAGAACAGTTCTGTCAGTGAGCACATCCTGAAGATGTCTGGGTTGCACAACCGTATGACCCAGCTGAACATTAACCTCCCAGATGAGGCGGTCATTGACAGAATCCTCCAGTCGCTCCCACCAAGCTACAAGAGCTTTGTGATGAACTACAACATGCAGGGAATGGAAAAGACCATTCCTGAA
>NW_021276818.1:0-1299 GCF_002162155.2 Triticum dicoccoides | reverse complement strand
CAGACATAGTGAGTATGTGCTCACTGACAGAACTGTTTTCCTCCATCTTACAGCTGAAGAATTTGTCGGAGACTTCATATCTCTCGACCCGGGCATGAGCTTGGAAAACCATTTTCAGCTCTTCGAACATCTCATATGCTCCATGTCTCTCAAAACGCTTTTGGAGCCCCGGCTCTAGGCTGTAAAGCATGCCGCACTGAACGAGGGAGTAGTCATCGAAACGTGCCTGCCAAGCGTTCATAACATCTTGTTCTGCAGGGAGAACGGGTGCGTCACCAAGCGGTGCTTGTAGGACATAATCTTTCTTGGCAGCTATGAGGATGATCCTCAGGTTCCGGACCCAGTCCGTATAGTTTCTGCCATCGTCTTTCAGCTTAGTTTTCTCTAGGAACGCGTTGAAGTTGAGGACTACGTTGGCCATTTGATCTACAAGACATATTGCAAAGATTTTAGACTAAGTTCATGATAATTAAGTTCAACTAATCAAATTATTAGTGAACTCCCACTTAGATTAGACATCCCTCTAGTCATCTAAGTATTACATGATCCGAGTTAAACTAGACCGTGTCCGATCATCACGTGAGACGGACTAGTCAACATCGGTGAACATCTTCATGTTGATCGTATCTTCTATACGACTCATGCTCGACCTTTCGGTCTTCTGTGTTCTGAGGCCATGTCTGTACATGCTAGGCTCGTCAAGTCAACCTAAGTGTTTGCATGTGTAAATCTGTCTTACACCCGTTGTATGTGAACGTCTGAATAAAACACCCGATCATCATGTGGTGTTTTGAAACAGCAAACTGTCGCAACGGTGCACAGTTAGGGGGAACACTTCTTGAATTTATTGTGAGGGATCATCTTATTTACTACCATCGTTCTAAGTAAACAAGATGCAAAACATGATAAACATCACATGCAATCAAATAATAAACGTGACATGATATGGCCATTATCACATAGCTCCTTTGATCTCCATCTTGGGGCTCCATGATCATCTTGTCACCGGCTTGACACCATGATCTCCATCATCATGATCTCCATCATCGTGTCTCCATGAAGTTGCTCGCCAACTATTACTTCTACTACTATGGCTAACGCGTTTAGCAATAAAGTAAAGTAATTTACATGGCGTTTCTTGATGACACGCAGGTCATATAAAAGAATAAAGACAACTCCTATGGCTCCTGCCGGTTGTCATACTCATCGACATGCAAGTCGTGATTCCTATTACAATAGCATGAACATCTCATACATCACATATAGATCATTCATCATTCATCACAACTTTGGCCATAT
>NW_021276817.1:0-998 GCF_002162155.2 Triticum dicoccoides | reverse complement strand
TATTGAGTAAAGCGATTGCCAGGGAAGCGTACGTATACACGGTGTAGAAATATGTGGAGTTGGGTTGGCTATATATGGTAGCAAAAGATTAGCAATAATCAATTCAAAGATGCAATGTTGAATAAACGCTCAACGACGGTACTGTGCTGGTCCTAGGCTAGACCGAACTAGAGACGCGAGCCTAGAACACTAATGAGGTCACGTCGTAGCACAACCAGCATCAATGAAGGATACAAAGTAGCTCTGGACAGCAAGATATAAGTGAAGATCACAACGGCAGTAAAGATAATGATGTGAAACAATAGCCAAGCTGTTTACTGAACAGTGCACAAAACAGATTCCAATCCGAATTCAGGTACGAGATTGATTCTAGATAGATCCAATTTTTTTTCTTCTCTTTTTTTTCTCACGCTTTTTTTTTCTTTTTCTTCTCCCTCTTTTTCTTTTTTTTTCTTTCCTTTTTTCTCTCATTTTTTTTCTTTATCTTCTTTTTCTCCCTCTTCCAAGACAAACTAGATAAGATGCAGATTCGATCAGGCGAAGATGTGAGTGACCTCAACTATGATTATGACAATAAACAGTGCGTAGCACGTGGTGGAAATTGGTGGATTGGATGGTGGACAGCGGATGGGATAATGATGCAGCGGCTGCGTGACTAATGTGAACAGAACTTGAAACTCTAAAGGAACTAGACACTAAGACCAGCAACTCGACACGACGATGCAACCGATAATTCAACTATGCAAGCAATGAAAAGAAAATTGCAAAGGCTCAGACTGGCTTGGACCAAGGATGAATAGATCTAACTCTTTTTTGTGGCTTTTTCTTGGACAATAGGTAAGAAAATAAATCTAATCTAGGAAAACTGGAAATTCTCACCGAGCAACCTGAAAACTGATACCACTTGATAAAGGCGAGGTGTCCCGATCTTTCGATGAGATGATAACTATCGATTTGGTGGAGACGACTTTGACGATCCGACTACAAACGTGCACGAC
>NW_021276816.1:0-8300 GCF_002162155.2 Triticum dicoccoides | reverse complement strand
GGGGTGCAATCGCAGTGGTTCTCCTAGTGCTACCTTAGCCGATAAAACGGAACGTAAGGTACCAAAACATGGGAGTCGGGCAAACCCAACTATTGACCCAAGACATGATTCGGAGCTGATGCATATAATGCTATAAGTTCGGGGTGCCGCACTTGTGAAAGTGTTCGGAGTTATCACACCATGATGCGGGAAACATAAGCCCCTGGTGTATTTAGCCGTACCAAAACGTACGGATGCGACATGTCACAAATGAACATATGTATAAAGAGAGAAATGCAATTGGAAGCAAAAAGGTGCTGCATTACTTGTTCAAGAAAAACTGCTATAAGTGCAGGACGATACAAATGGTGCAATAAGCTAGGGATGGGACTGTTAAACATGTCCCCCTCCAGGGGTAGGCTGCAGAATGATGCATAAAACAGATTTAATGCTCGTAATGGAGACCACCTGTGTATTCGTTGTAGCCTTTCTTCTTCCCTGGCTGTTGCATCATGAGTTCGGCAGGTCTACTGCCGGACAGGGCCTCTGACGAACGGAGCCCTGTGGGTAAAAATAAAAGAAAAGAAAAAAAAGAGCGACACACTTGAGAACCCCTTGTGTGGTTGAGCCGCAGTCTGGGCCTACCGTGGTCGCGCCCCTCTCCCCGTGCCCATGGTACCTTCAGAGCGTAATGGTGTACGCGAAGGGCCTGTCTTGACATTTTACAGGGGCTGGGGTTGGGGCCGCACTGCTACGCGTGCTCGGAACGTGCCAGGTGGTCTTGTTGTAGGTTACTTCGGGCGCTCTTAGTTATGTCCGGCCGCTTAACGGCCGGACTCGAGAATTGCCTTAAGAGGCTGCATTGTACTTCTGCCACGAGAGCCGTTGTATGTTCCTCCGTTCGGAGAGAGCGTTCAGTGTTTCCATTGACCGTGATGACCCCTCGAGGGCCTGGCATCTTGAGCTTGAGGTATGCATAGTGCGGCACCGCATTGAACTTTGCGAATGCGATACGTCCAAGCAGAGCATGATAGCCGCTGCGGAACGGAACTATGTCGAAGATTAACTCCTCGCTTCGGAAGTTATCCGGGGATCCGAAGACCACTTCCAGTGTAACTGAGCCTGTACAATTGGCTTCTACACCTGGTATGATGCCTTTAAAGGTCGTCTTGGTAGGTTTAATCCTTGAAGGGTCTATGCCCATTTTGCGCACTGTGTCCTGATAAAGCAGGTTCAGGCTGCTGCCGCCGTCCATCAGGACTCTGGTGAGGTGAAATCCATCGACGATTGGGTCTAGAACCAATGCGGCGAATCCGCCATGGCGGATGCTGGTGGGGTGGTCCCTTCGGTCAAAAGTGATCGGGCAGGAGGACCATGGATTGAACTTCGGGGCAACTGGCTCCATCGCGTATACATCCCTGAGTGCACGCTTCCGCTCCCTTTTGGGTATGTCCGTTGCGTATATCATGTTCACCGTCCGCACCTGTGGGGGGAAACCCTTCTGTCCTCTATTGTTCGGTGGTCGGGTCTCTTCCTCGTCGTCGCTATGCAGCCCCTTGTCATTGTTTTCGGCAATTAACTTGCCTGCCTGCTTGAATACCCAACAGTCCCTGTTGGTGTGGTTAGCTGGCTTTTCGGGGGTGCCATGTATCTGGCACAAGCGGTCGAGTATTCGGTCCAAATTGGACCGACCCGGAGTAGTTCTTTTGAATGGCTTTTTCCGCTGACCGGGTTTAGAGCCTCTGAATCCGGCATTGACTGTCGTATCCTCACTGTTGTCTCCGTTAATGCGGCATTTGTTTTTGTGGCGACGCGACCTGCCATGACGGTCCTTGATATCCGGACTGCCAGGATTTTTGCTGAGGTTGTTGTTGCATGCTAGCCAGTTGTCCTCACCTGCGCAGAAGCGGGTCATGAGTGATGTGAGGGCTGCCATAGATTTTGGCTTTTCCTGTCCCAGGTGCCGGGCAAGCCACTCGTCGCGGATATTATGCTTGAAGGCCGCTAGGGCCTCCGCATTCGGACAGTCGACGATTTCTTTTTTCTTGGTTAAGAACCGTGTCCAGAATTGTCTGGCCTATTCGTCTGGCTGCTGAATTATGTGGTTGAGGTCATCAGCGTCTGGTGGTCGCACATACGTGCCTTGGAAGTTATCAAAGAATGCGGCTTCTAGGTCTTCCCAACTCCCTATTGACTCTGCTGGCAAGCTGTTAAGCCAATGCCGGGCTGGTCCTTTAAGCTTGAGGGGGAGATATTTGATGGCGTGAAGATCGTCACCGCGGGCCATGTGGATGTGGAGGAGATAGTCCTCGATCCAAACCGCGGGGTCTGTTGTGCCATCGTAAGATTCGATACTTACGGGTTTAAACCCTTCGGGGATTTGATGATCCATTACTTCATCTGTGAAGCATAGTGGGTGTGCGGCGCCTCTGTACTAGGCGATGTCACGACGGAGCTCAAAAGAGCTTTGTCTGTTTTGTTCGGCCCGGCCAGACTTACTGTGTCCGGCGCGACGGTTGTCGTCACGTATCATGGGGTGCCCACGTGATCCATAGATCGATCTTGATTGTCTTGCCCTATCCTCCAATATATCTCGCAAGTCCGGAGCGTTTCCCTATGGCCTTGTGCTTTTCGAGCAATGCCGGGATACGGGTCTAGTGAAGGGCCTAGAGGCCTCTCTGTCGCGACCACGGGGTGGTCGATCAGCCGTATTGTCTCCTGGTGATGCGGGTTCATATGCCTCCTCCTCTAATCGGGGGAGCAGCTTACGTTTAGGGTAGCTTTTGGAGGGGCGTTCGAGCTCATGCTCTTCGGCCGTGAGGACTTCAGTCCATCTGTCGCCTAGCAGATCTTGATCAACTCTAAGCTGTTGCTGCTTTTTCTTGAGGCTGTTTGCCGTGGCCATAAGCCTGCATTTAAAACTCTCTTGTTCGACGGGATCCTCAGGCACGACGAATTCGTCGTCGTCGAGGCTTGCCTCATCTCCGGAGGGAGGCATGTAGTCCTCCACCTCTTCTTCTGCCGCTCTCTCATGAGGGCTAGCGTCTCCGTCCTCCTGTGCTGAATCTTGCTGGAGTGGGTTGTCTTCGGCACTATCTAGGGTGTTATTATCTCCGGTGCCGGAATCTTCATTCTTGCTATGGCGGGATTTAGAGTGGCGCCGCTGACGCTGACGCTTGGGCTGTTTCTTGGAGGGGTCATCCTCCGCTGCCCCTTCGCCATTCCCATCCTTTGGGATATCCACCATGTATATGTCATATGATGAGATGGCTTTCCAGTGCCCGGAAGGCGCTGGTTCTTGGTCGTCTCCGACATCGTAGTCCATACCGTCGATGTCTTCGGAGTCGTAGTCTAGCATGTCGGTTAGATCATCGAAAGTGGCTACTAAGTGGGTGGTGGGTGGGTTTTGAATTTCTTCGTCGTCCGCATCCCAACCGTCCTGGCCACAGTCCGTCCAGGGCTCTCCTAATAACGAGAGATACTTTAGCGAACTCAAGATGTCGCCAAAAGGTGAGTGTTGAAAGATGTCCGAGGCAGTAAACTCCATGATCGGCGTCCAACCGGATTCGAGTGGTGGGGGCGCGGGAGGTTCGGAGTCCGGCAAGGAGTCCGGCACCTCGGAGTCACGAGCTTCGTGAGGGACAAGTTCAGTGTTTGGCTCTAACGCCGTAGAGGTTGCAGCCCCCGAGGCGGTGTCTAGCCATCCGTCCTCGATCTGCGCAGACGGCTCCAAATTGGAGATCGGAGCGGGCTCAAGTATGGCCTCCAGGGTACTGTCCGGCCGTAGAGCTAAATCATGCTCGCCGTGACAGTGCGGCATGCTCGGCTCTGGCTCGAATCCATCGAAGATCGAGTCCCCGCGGATGTCAGCCGTGAAGTTCAAACTTCCAAATCTGACCTGACGGCCAGGGGCGTAACTTTTGATCTCCTCTAGATGGCGAAGCGAATTGGCCCACAGTGCGAAGCCGCCGAATACGAAGATCTGTCCGGGGAGGAAGGCCTCACCCAGGACTACGTCGTTGATGATGATCGAAGAAGCCATCGAGCCTATCGGCGATGACACAGAGGAACTCTCAATGAATGCACCAATGTCGGTGTCAAAATCGGTGGATCTCGGGTAGGGGGTCCCGAACTGTGCGTCTAGGCGGATGGTAACAGGAGACGAGGGACACGATGTTTTTACCCAGGTTCGGGCCCTCTTGATGGAGGTAAAACCCTACGTCCTGCTTGATTAATATTGATGATGTGGGTTACAAGAGTAGATCTACCACGAGATCAAGGAGGCTAAACCCTAGAAGCTAGTCTATGGTATGATTGTTGTTCGTCCTATGGACTAAAGCCATCTGGTTTATATAGACATCGGAGAGGGCTAGGGTTACACAGAGTCGGTTACAATGGTAGGAGATCTACATATCCATATCGCCAAGCTTGCCTTCCACGCCAAGGAAAGTCCCATCCGGACACGGGACGAAGTCTTCAATCTTGTATCTTCATAGTCTTGGAGTCCGGCCGATGATGATAGTTCGGCTATCCGGACACCCCCTAGTCCGGGACTCCCTCAGCTATCGTACGGGACCATAATCACCTTCTGCTACCAAATAATGTCAAAGATTGGGCCGCAATCTTGGCGGCAATCTAGGACGCGGACCTCCGACAAGAATTCTTTCGCATCCAGTCGGAGTTTGCAGAAATCATCCATCAAGATGTCCTTCGTACCTCGGGGCAGTTCTACCTCAAAGAGCAACCGTCCAACAGTGAGATAGACACAACGCTTCAAATGCAGGCTGACAACGCCCACGACTTCATGACCATCACGAAAGATGACGGCTTCATCCACGCTCCGGTCCCATGAGTCGAGTCGAAAGTAGTGATGCTATTTGTAGTTCTGAAACATCGATTAGCTCATGTTGTAATTAAACTTTAATGAACTTGTATGTCTCTTTGGTTTGGACAGTCGTTCAACTTAGATGTAATCGATGCTATTTATTAGTAGGACCATGAATCATGCTATTAATGTCTTGCTTTTCTCTTCTGATCCTTTTGTTGCACACTTATATATTGCTTATGTATTGTCTGTTGTTTGGCTTGTGCATAGAGATGCCGTCGTATGTCATGTACAAGGGTAAGGTACCCGGAGTCTACGACGACTGGGAGGAGTGTCGGAGATAGGTTCACCGTTTCAGCGGTAACAGTTACAAAGGGTACACCACTAGGGCGGAGGCGAAATCTAGATAGGCCCGCTATCTAGTGGCAGAGAGGAGGGAGCGTTGGAGGAACCGGGTGAAGACCAGTTTCATCGCAATGATGCTCATCGTGATGACCGTAGCTCTCTTCTATGTGATGGTAGTTTAGATGATCGATATCGACTTGTAATGTGAAGACAAACTCGCTACTCGCGGTCTCCAAAACTTGTAATGTTCTATCTTTGTTCGATCTTTTGTATTCGGAGACTAATATGATGAATTGTTGTGACGCCCTCATGCACGCAAACGTGTACGATCAAGATCAGGGACTCACGGGAAGATATCACAACACAACTCTAAAACATAAATAAGTCATACAAGCATCATAATACAAGCCAGGGGCCTCGAGGGCTCGAATACAAGTGCTCGATCATAGACGAGTCATCAGAAGCAACAATATCAGAGTACAGACATTAGTTAAACAAGTTTGCCTTAAGAAGGCTATCACAAACTGGGATACAGATCGAAAGAGGCGCAGGCCTCCTGCCTGGGATCCTCCTAAACTACTCCTGGTCGTCGTCAATGGGCTACACGTAGTAGTAGGCACCTCCGGTGTAGTAGGAATCATCGTCGATGGTGGCGTCTGGCTCCAGGGCTCCAGCATCTGGTTGCGACAACCAGGTAGAAGGGAAAGGGGAAAAGAGGGAGAAAAGCAACCGTGAGTACTCATCCAAAGTACTCGCAAGCAAGGAGCTACACTACATATGCATGGGTATATGTGTAAAGGGCCATATCGGTGGACTGAACTGCAGAATGCCAGAATAAGAGGGGGATAGCTAATCCTGTCGAAGACTATGCTTCTGGCAGCCTCCGTCTTGTAGCATGTAGAAGAGAGTAGATTGGAGTCCTCCAAGTAGCATCGCATAGCATAATCCTACCCGGCAATCCTCCCCTCGTCGCCCTGTGGAAAAGCGATCATCGGGTTGTCTATGGAACTTGTCTGGGTGTGTTTTATTAAGTATCCAGTTCTAGTTGTCATAAGGTCAAGGTACAACTCCGGGTCGTCCTTTTACCGAGGGACACGGCTATTCGAATAGATAAACTTCCCTACAGGGGTGCACCACATAACCCAACACGCTCGATCCCATTTGGCCGGACACACTTTCCTGGGTCATGCCCGACCTCGGAAGATCAACATGTCGCAGACCCACCTAGGCACAACAGAGAGGTCAGCACGCCGGTCTAAATCCTATACGCGCAGGGGTCTGGGCCCATCGCCCATTGCACACCTGCACGTTGCATGGGCGGCCGGAAGCAGACCTAGAAACCTCCATTACAAAGGAAGTCACGTTACGCGGTCCAATCTGGCGCGCGCCGCTCAGTCGCTGACGTCACGAAGGCTTCGGCTGATACCACGACGTCGAGTGCCCATATCTTTTCCGCGTATTTGGTTAGTGAGTATAGGCCAGTGGCCAGAATCAGATCAAATACCAAGATCTCGTTAAGCGTGTTATTATGAAATAACCACGGACGCCGACCAGGGCCAGGCCCACCTGTCTCCCAGGTGGTCTCAACCCGTCCTGTCGCTCCGCCACAAAGATCCACCCAGAGGGCCGTCGGGACAAAAGTCCTTTCAGCCCCCAATCCGTGAATCACTCGCGGGTACTCCTCGAGCCGACCCGACTTTAGTCACCATCTTTAGTATATATATATGTATAGTATATACCCGTGATCACCTCCCGAGTGATCAGGACCAATCATGATAAACTAGCACCCTATACTAAGCATTTAGGATTGCGGGTAAGGTATCAATGATTGTAGCAACAATGACAGGCTATGCATCAGAATAGGATTAACGGAAAGCAGTAACATGCTACACTACTCTAATGCAAGCAGTATAGAGAAGAATAGGCGATATCTGGTGATCAAGGGGGGGCTTGCCTGGTTGCTCTGGCAAGAGAGAGGGGTCGTCAACACCGTAGTCGTACTGGGTAGCAGCGGCGTCGGTCTCGGTGTCTAGCGAGAGAAGAGGGGGAAGAAACAATAAATATTAAGCAAACAGATGCATAGCGATGCATGACAAGACAAGTATCGGTACTAGGGGTGCCCTGACGCGGTATGAGGTGATACCGGTGAAGGGGGGAAACATCCGGGAAAGTATCCCCGGTGTTTTGCGTTTTTGGACAGATGGACCGGAGGTGAGATGTTGCAGGTTCACTATGTTAGGGACGCGTGACGGACGAACGGGCTGCGTATCTGGTTTCGTCTCGTCGTTCTAAGCAACTTTGATGTACAAAGTTTTTCCATCCGAGCTACGGTTTATTTTATATTAATATTCAAAGGTTTATTCAATTTATGGATTTATTTATATTCCAAATTTAATCAGTAAATACTTCTGCCACATAATGTAGTGCCAGCCACAGTGTATGACAGGTGGGGTCAGGGTCAAAGTCAATAGTCCAGTCAGCAATTGACTAGGTCAATGTTGACTGGTCAAACTAGCTGGTGGGACCCAGCTGTCATAGAGATATTGAAAATTAATAGTTTAATTAATTTAACAGATTAGCTGGGGCCACATGTCATTGACTTCGATATTCTTAAACAGGCTTTTAAATGAAAAGGGGCCACATGTCATTTTCAGTTATTCAACAAAACAGTTTTATTAGGTTCTAAGTATGTGGTTAGGGGAATGGTTAAAACAGGCGGGCCCACATGTCAGTGGGTCAACCCACTGTTAGAACGTGTGTGTGTGTGCGCGCGCGTGCCCGCCGGTGAGTTCAGAGGATGGCAGCGCACGCGTAGCCGGCGGCTCCGGTGACCAAAAGGGGCAACCCCGGGTGCCAAACGGATAAGCGCGAGGCGCCGCATCGAGACATGCCTTCGTCTAGAGCTAGGAGCTGCTGGAACAGCGTCGAGGGCGATGGACGGCGGTGACTACGATGGAGCTAGCGGCAAACGGTGTTGGAGGGCACGGGGAGGAGGGGGAAAAGGCCACGGAGGGTCGGAGGCTCATAGCAGAAGCGGCAGGATGCGTGATGGATCCGGAGGAGGTCGGGGTCGAGCAGATCGATGACGAGGTTAGCGGCGGCGTGCGACGGTGTCGGAGAAGAGGGCGCCGGTCGACGAGGGGACTCCGGC
>NW_021276815.1:0-1049 GCF_002162155.2 Triticum dicoccoides | reverse complement strand
AAGTTTGCATGGCATCATCATTTCACTCACATAGCATGTGCGAGAAAGTAGAGAGGGTTACGGCAAAAACTGGATGCACATCGTGTATAAAACGGACAATCTCTTTCGAAGAATCAGGGTTTCATACGGAAACTCGTCTATTACAAAGGGATTTCAATTTTTTTGAACTTATTTGAACTCCATTGTTTTTTATGTTCAAAATGCACCATTTAAAGCCACATCATCAATTTACAACCCTTTCTGACTTCATTTGTTATTTTTCATGCATTTACTGATTATTTTGAGCTATAAGACCATGAAATTGAAAAGCATTTGAAATGAACTCTGAAAAGGTTCCAAGTTGGCATGGTATCATCATTTCACCCACGTAGCATGTGCAAGAAAGTACAGAGGCTTACGACAAAAACTGGATGCACTTCGTGTACAAAACAGACAATCTCTTTCGAAGTATCAGGGTTTCATACGGAAACTCGTCTGTTACAAAGGGATTTCATTTTTTTGAAATTATTTGAACTCCATTGTTTTTCTGTGTTCCAAATGCACCATTCAAAGCCACATCATCAATTTACAATCCTTTCTGACTCCATTTGTTATTTTTCATGCATTTACTGATTATTTTGAGCTATAAGACCATGAAATTGAAAAACATTTGAAATGAACTCTGAAAAGGTTCCAAGTTGGCATGGTATCATCATTTAACCCACATAGCATGTGCGAGAAAGTAGAGAGGGTTACAGCGAAAACTAGATACACTTCGTGTACAAAACGGACAATCTCTTTCGAAGTATCAGGGTTTCATACGGAAACTTGTCTGTTACAAAGAGATTTCATTTTTTTGAACTTATTTGAACTCCCTTGTTTTTCTATGTTCAAAATGCACAATTCAAAGCCACATCGTCCATTTACAACCCTTTCTTACTTCATTTGTTATTTTTCATGCATTTACTTATTATTTTGAGCTATAAGACCATGAAGTTGAAAAGCATTTGAAATGAACTTTGAAAAGGTTCCAAGTTGGCATGGTATCATCATTTCACCCACATAGCATG
>NW_021276814.1:0-1598 GCF_002162155.2 Triticum dicoccoides | reverse complement strand
ACACCATCCTGTGAACTATTGGTACAGTGATACTTCTCGCCATCATTACTCATTCCTCGGTTCCGTGTGGTTATAACCGGAATGTCGACAAGTGAATCGTGATGTGTGAAATCAATACTCCTAGCAACCTCGTTGCTTGGTAGTTAAAGGACAATAATTTCATTCTTAGCGTGTTGGTTTTTGAATCATCCTTCTAAGATTGATCGTGCTACCTTGTCCATCTTCCTGGTGCACATTTCGATTGATGAGTTAGGATTTTGTCAAGTCCTCGCTCATTTGATCATATCGTCTTGCCCTGAAAGGCAAGATTGTTCTCGAGCTTAGTAACATACCGGTGGTTCGTGACTTTCCAAATATCTTCTTGGAAGCGTTACCGGGTTATTTCCTGACTGTTATGTTGGGCTTGTGATCAAGTTGGTTTCTTGTGAACCACCCTTTCTCCAAGAATCGGTGTTGGATATCCCGGAGCTAGTTGGTTAAGCTAGACAACAACTTGGAGAGTTGGAAGATAAAAGCTTGCCTGACTTAGTTCGTTCCAAAGGGATAATCTTGTGTAGTGTGTGTTGAAGAAAGATGATATCTTCATCGATTGGTCCCTGTGATCAGTTGCTGGACCTATTGTCTTATCAATCCTTTGATTTGAGTGTGGGCTATCGTCAAATCAAATCAGTACCAATGATGCTCGTAATGTTGTCTTATTCGTGGTTGATCCCTCGAGCATACACCATTACATCTTTGGCCTGACCAATACTATCACTTGTTCACTTAACTATGGAATTCCTTTTAAAAAGGAAACCCAGATGAATTGTTGTTGAGCCCATTGACAACATCCTTATCTCCTCCATGATTTTGTTGGACATTAAGCTAGTGTTGGAAACTTTTGAAAGCATTTTCTTCATGCTAGCTCATGAAGTATTTGTTGATGAAAGGAGTGACTTCCTTTTATACACGTGCATTTGGTGAAAGTTGCCGCCGTGAATTTGAGAAAGTTAGTTTTGCTTCCTCTGGAATCATCCCAAGTCAGTCATGCATACGTGCGAAGTATTCTGTGGTCTGGAGATTTGCAACCTCCATTCTATATGTATATCCTAGCACACCAAGCCACTGATTGAGTTGTTCAAAGATAAAGGAGTCTGTCCAAGGTGAACTCTTTGGACTTCCACGCATGGAGACTTCGATGTCATTAATGATGGCTCCCCCTCCTGAACTCGGTAGTGTTTTATTATAAGACTACTTTGTGGTCATGCTTGTCTGGGACAACGTGTTCACATGTTTGTAGCAGAACCCGCTCATGTTTTGGAGCTTGCTATCGTAGTTCATCTCCCGAGAATCTCGCAACGTCATCTCGTCGATTTGTGTTGCAAACTTTCATTTTTCTTCCTAGACTCGATGAGCCTGGAATATTCTGACACCAACCAGATCTGAATCTCAGGCAGATATGATGGTTGGAACATTTCCCCAAGAACTATAATATTGGTCTCTCGATAACCGGTAAGGTGGATGTCGTGGCCAACACACCCATCCGGTAGCCCTGTTATTATAATATCTTGATTGAGGAAGTTGGCCACCTCCCCATAAGGATTTCGTAGGATTTACCT
>NW_021276813.1:0-978 GCF_002162155.2 Triticum dicoccoides | reverse complement strand
CCTCCCCAAGCCCCCTGCAACGTCGATTCCGACCGCACCCGAACTCCGGCAGCCGCAGCCGAGCTCGCCGCCGTCAACTCCGGCCACCCCGAGCCCAACCACCACCACCAATAGTCGCGGCTCAACCTCAGCAACACGTAGATGCCTTCCGCCGTCCGTTTGGTTGCCGGAATGGCAAAAAGCACTTTCGCCGCCGTCTCGGGCCTCGCCGGCGTCATGTCGCCGGTGGGGTTTGACCTGTCCGACCTGAGGTTTGACCCCCCAGGGTCACTGACGCGTGGGCCCTGTCGGACAGGTAGTTAGTTAGTACTAATTACCGTTAGTCAACCCCCCCTGACACTGACAGTGGGCCCCAGCGCCACTAATCCCTAATTAGGATTAATTTAAACCTGTTAAACCCCCCCTGTCACTGACGTGTGGCCCCGACACGTCAGGTTTGACTCCAGCCAGCCGCAGTTGACCACTGACGTCATGCTGACGTCATGCTGGCGCAATAATTATAATTTCTGGATTTAATTTAAATCAGGAAATTCCAGAATATTATTTAAACTTCAAAAATTCATAACTTTTATTCTGTAACTCCAAATTGGACAAATTATATATGAAAAATGATCAGAAAAATCCAATCTATCCATCTGTACTATTTTCATGCATGATAAAACAAGTTAAATTGATGTTTTAAGCAGAACAAGGAAAAGCACTTTAAAAGGCCATATTTGAATTTGAAATTTGAATCCTTGATTCAAATTTGTTCAAACCCTTCTGGTTTTAGTTGCATTAGCCCAATACACTCATATTGCCATGTTTCATGCATGCATCATATTGTTGCACATTGTTTGGTGATGTTTGTGTATCGGTGCTCTCTGCGGCAGGTTCTGTCCCCGAGGAGTACCGTGATTACCCTAACGAAGAACCGTATCAGTGCATCGAACCATCAGGCAAGCAACCAACCATTTGATCATATCGATACAATCCCAT
>NW_021276812.1:0-1028 GCF_002162155.2 Triticum dicoccoides | reverse complement strand
CGGGGTCGGGGAAGGGGCGGCGTGCGCGGGGACGGCGACGGGGTCGGGGAACGGGTGGCGCGCGCGGCGACGTACGGCGACGGGGTCGGGGCAGGGGCGGCGCGCGCGGCGACGGCGATGGGGTCGGGGCTGGCAGGGGCGGCGGGCGCAGCGACGGTGTCCGGGCAGTGGCTCAGCGGCGGCGGCGGCGAGGTGGACCAGCCTGACGGCGTCGGGGCAGGGCTCGGCGGCGACGGTGACGAGGAGCAGAGGCGTCGGGGCGAGAAGAAACAGATGGATTTTGGCGAAAACTGCTAAGTGCTGCTTATATAGCAAAGCCTTTAGTCCCGGTTGGTGGCACCAACCGGGACTAATGCACCCTTTAGTCCCGGTTGGTGCCACCAACCGGGACCAAAGGCCTCTTTTTCGGCAGCCCAAAGGGCGGGAACCGGCGGCCTTTCGTCCCGGTTGGTGGCACCAACCGGGACTAATGCACCCCCTTTAGTCCCGGTTGGTGCCACCAACCGGGACCAAAGGCCTTTGTGCTGCCCGCCTCGGGGCCAAAGTTTAGTCCCACCTCGCTAGTCGAGAGGGGCACGCAGTGGTTTATAAGCCCCACTGCCGCACCCCTCTCGAGCTCCTCTCCACCGCAGGCTTTCGGGCCTACTTGCTATTGCTTTGCCTGGCCCATAGTAGGGTTTCTAGTCGTATTCAGGCCGTGGGGGCCGAGTAGGAGGTATTTTTTTTGTTTTTTTGTTTTCTTTACTTATTGTTGCTATATTTATTTATTTTCAAGTTTTTTGTCTTTTTTTTTCTGCATTATTTATTTTCTTTTCTTTTTTGCTTTATTTTTTAATAGTTTTTGCTTTTAGTTTTAGGAAAATTATAAACTTTCTGTTAGTGCCATTAGTTTTCAAATTTGAAAACACTTTTTTTGTTTTTTTTGTTTTCTTTCTTGCTTTATTTATTTTATTTTGTTTCTACTTACAAAAAAATACTTATTCTTGTTTTTTTCTTTTGTTTTCTGAATTATTTATTTTCTTTTGTTT
>NW_021276811.1:0-802 GCF_002162155.2 Triticum dicoccoides | reverse complement strand
AATATTTGTTTCCTTCTTGTCTGAAAATGAATTAGAAGATTTGATAAAACGAGAAGCTGGTAATAACACTCCCTTTTCTATTTTGTGAACTTATATGTAGGATGTTTCGTTACTCATTGTGGCTGGAACTCGACGCTGGAGGCGGTTGTTTGTGGTGTACCACTTGTCGGAATTCCACACTGGGCGGACCAACCCACCATCGCAAAGTATGTGGAGAGCGCATGGGGTATGGGTGCGCGAGTGCAGAAGAGCGAAAGTAGATCACTAAGGAGTGCGGAGGTCGAGAGGTGTATTAGAGAGGTCATGGATGGGGAGAGGAAGGACGACTACAAAAGGAATGCAATGAAGTTGATGCAAAAGGCCAAGGAGGCAATGCAAGAAGGGGGAAGCTCAGACAAGCATATTGTTGAATTCGCTGCCAAGTATTCGTCAATTTGAATTTTCAACAATGTAATCTTTATTTGAAAATAAGCAAGTAGGCAATGATTCCAAGCATATATGTTTAGGGGAGAAATTTTCCCATATGTAATTACGGTGCTATATACTCACCATTTGGAGCATTTCATAAATTAACAGCCTGTGGAAAAATGCTTTACACATTATGTGTTGTTCTCAGTAAATTTATATATGGGCTGTAGCTATTACTAACAAATAACTCTATACTATGTATATGGTTTCTTCTCAGTGTTCCACATGGGAAATGATGCATGATAATTCGCGAAAGATGAGCTCATAAGCCTAAAGTCCATCATATACGAACGTGCATCTACGGGGCATCATGCAATGCATAGTGATATGGTAG
>NW_021276810.1:0-1626 GCF_002162155.2 Triticum dicoccoides | reverse complement strand
CGCGGCTCGCCGGAGAGGCGCCGGAGAGGAGGATCTGGGCGCGCCGGCCCGGGTTGTCGTGGTTCTAAGTCTGACAGTAGAGTGGGGGGTAGGTATGGAGAGGCAAGGTCCTAGCTATGGAGAGGTTGTAAACACAAGAGATGTACGAGTTCAGGCCCTTCTCGGAGGAAGTAAAAGCCCTACGTCTCGGAGCCCGGAGGCGGTCGAGTGGATTATGTGTATATGGATTACAAGGTGCCGAACCCTTCTACCTGTGGAGGGGGGTGGCTTATATAGAGTGCGCCAGGACCCCAGCCAGCCCACGTAGGAGAGGGTTTAAGGTGCGTTAAGTCCGGGGCGTTACTGGTAACGCCCCACATAAAGTGTCTTTACTATCATAAAGCCTACTTAATTACAGACCGATGCAGTGCAGAGTGCCTCTTGACCTTCTGGTGGTCGAGTGAGTCTTCGTGGTCGAGTCCTTCAAGTCAGTCGAGTGAGTCCCTCGTAGGTCGACTGGAAGGTGATCTCTTCTAAGGATGTCCTCGGGCAGGGTACTTAGATCAGGTCTGTGACCCTATCCTAGGTACATGACTCCATCATTAGCCCCCGAATGGATTGAGGCTTGAGTGATGAAGGAGTTGATGCTGTTTCCGATTAGCCTTCGCATACTGGTCGTGCGTTGTTTTGAATCAAAAAATCTCTTTGTTGAAAGTGAGCAACTTTTCTTCAGTCGACTCGATCCATTCTTTTCCTTCTCGAGTGATCCTTTGGGCTTCGCCGATTTCCGAGCGACGGATCGCAGGAAATCCCGCGTTTGGCAGACCGATCTGTCGTTCGCGGATTCCGCGGGATGCGAAATTTGGGGAAGCGCGCGAAGCGAGGCGGACCGCGGTGTTCGAACGGGACAGGGCATAGACGCCTCGATCCCCGCGCCGCTTTTTTCGCCATGTATCGCGTCCGTGTAACTGTTCAGGATATGATTAGATCGACCGGGCCCACCTGTCATCCACTCGGAAGGGATCTTATAAATGCGTCCGGCGAGGGTTTTTTGAACAGTGCCTCAGCATTCTCTCTCTGCTCCCTTCGTCTCCGCCCAATGCACTCGCTCTCGCCTCCGCACAACTTCCCCTCGCGCGTCCCGCCGGCAGCCATGGTCAAGGAGAAGATGGCGGCGTTGGAACGCGTGAAGAAGGCGTCAGCGACGGAGAAGGCGAAGGGGAAATCCACCAGTCGTGGCGGGTCTTCGTCTAGATCTCGCCTGCCGAAAGGCTGGGTCCAGGGAGATTGGATCCAGTCGACCATCACGGAGAAGGATCTCCTCGACATGGCCAACGAGGGCCTGGTCCCTCATGGAGCTGCAAGGCTTCCGGGGAAAGAGTGGCAGCCCCAGCCAGAAGAGGGTGAGTGCGTGCTTCTGGCTACCCATGTCGACCGCGGATTTTCTTTGCCGCCGAGCATTTTCTTCCGTGGTTTCTTGAACTTCTTTGGAGCGCAACTCCACCACTTCACCCCGAATTCTATCGCCTATCTTGCCGCGTTTGTGTCCATGTGTGAGAGTTTCCTGGGTTGTCGACCGCATTGGGGTTTGTTCAAGCACATATTCACGTGTCGCTCTCAGACCGTGAAGAAGGCGAGCCCAGGCGA
>NW_021276809.1:0-7212 GCF_002162155.2 Triticum dicoccoides | reverse complement strand
ACTACACATGGAATTAACTCGCACACAAGTACACAAATATGATTTTTCAAACCGTTTTGGTTAGTCATTGCATGTAGATGTAATTCAAATTTGAATTACGGTCATTAAATAGTTAGAAAATCACTTAAATCTCTTTAAAAGGTCAAATGACCCCTAGAATTTTCCAAAATTTCACATTACAGTTGTAGTAGTGCACGTTAGATGTAGGAAAAAATTGAAGGCCGTAAGAGGAAGCTATCTACCATTCGTCATCAAACATGAATTATTCCCTCTTGGAACCACAAACCTTCTAGCGAGTTGCTCCGGTTTGTGAGGGGTGTGTGTCCAAACTTTCGTCGAACATGCAAATTTCTTTACCACATCATATTGGTGGCATGGCATTAAATCAAGCAAGGTTTCATGTTTTTCTAATCATTTTTCTATTTTTTTGGATTAAAATGCCATGTCACTCCATGCATACGTATGCATCTGTCCATGTCGTGAGACAAATATGTTTGAAAATTCCTTCTAATTTACTACACATGGAATTAACTCGCACACAAGTACACAAATATGATTTTCAAACCATTTTGGTTAGTCGTTGCATGTAGATGTAATTCAAATTTGAATTACAGTCATTAAATAGTTAGAAAATCACTTAAATGTCTTTAAAAGGTCAAATGACCCCTAGAATTTTCCAAAATTTCACATTACAGTTGTAGTAGTGCACGTTAGACGTAGGAAAAAATTGAAGGCCGTAAGAGGAAGCTATCTACCATTCGTCACCAAACATGAATTATTCCCTCTCGGAACCACAAACCTTCTAGCGAGTTGCTCCGGTTTGTGAGGGGTGTGTGTCCAAACTTTTGTCGAAGATGCAAATTTCTTTACCACATCATCTTGATGGCATGACATTATATCAAGCAAGGTTTCATGTTTTTCTGATCATTTTTCTATTTTTTTGAATTAAAATGCCATGTCACTCCATGCATAGGTATGCATGTGTCCATGTCGTGAGACCAATATGTTTGAAAATTCCTTCTAATTTACTGCACATGGCATTAACTCGCACACAAGTACACAGATATAATTTTTCAAACCATTTTGGTTACTCGTTGCATGTAGATGTAATTCAAATTTGAATTACGGTCATTAAATAGTTAGAAAATCACTTAAATGTCTTTAAAAGGACAAATGACCCCTAGAATTTTCCAAAATTTCACATTACAGTTGTAGTAGTGCACGTTATACGTAGAAAAAAAATTGAAGGCCGTAAGAGGAAGCTATCTACCGTTCGTCATCAAACATGCATTCTTCCCTCTCAGAACCACGAACCTTCTGGCGAGTTGCTCCGTTTTGTGAGGGGCGTGTGTCCAAACGTTCGTCAAACGTGCCAATTTCTTTACCACATCATCTTGGTGGCATGACATTACATCAACCAAGGTTTCATGTGTTTCTTATCATTTTTCTATTTTTTTGAATTAAAATGCCATGTCACTCCATGCATACGTATGCATGTGTCCATGTCATGAGACTAATATGTTTGAAAATTCCTTCTAGTTTACTACACATGGAATTAACTCGCACACAAGTATACAAATATGATTTTTCAAACCGTTTTGGTTAGTCATTGCATGTAGATGTAGTTCAAATTTGAATTACGGTCATTAAATAGTTAGAAAATCACTTAAATCTCTTTAAAAGGTCAAATGACCCCTAGAATTTTCCAAAATTTCGCATTACAGTTGTAGTAGTGCACGTTAGACGTAGAAAAAAAATTGAAGGCCGTAAGAGGAAGCTATCTCCCATTCGTCATCAAACATGCATTGTTCCCTCTAGGAACCACAAACCTTCTAGAGAGTTGCTCCGGTTTGTGAGGGGTGTGTGTCCAAACTTTCGTCGAACATGCAAATTTCTTTACCACATCATCTTGGTGGCATGACATTAAATCAAGCAAGGTTTCATGTTTTTCTAATCATTTTTCTATTTTTTTGGATTAAAATGCCATGTCACTCCATGCATACGTATGCATCTGTCCATGTCGTGAGACCAATATGTTTGAAAATTCCTTCTAATTTACTACACATGGAATTAACTCGCACACAAGTACACAAATATGATTTTCAAACCATTTTGGTTAGTCGTTGCATGTAGATGTAATTCAAATTTGAATTACGGTCATTAAATAGTTAGAAAATCACTTAAATGTCTTTAAAAGGTCAAATGACCCCTAGAATTTTCCAAAATTTCACATTACAGTTGTAGTAGTGCACGTTAGACGTAGAAAAAAATTGAAGGCCGTAAGACGAAGCTATCTACCATTCGTCATCAAACATGAATTATTCCCTCTCGGAACCACAAACCTTCTAGCGAGTTGCTCCGGTTTGTGAGGGGTGTGTGTCCAAACTTTCGTCGAACATGCAAATTTCTTTACCACATCATCTTGGTGGCATGACATTAAATCAAGCAAGGTTTCATGTTTTTCTGATCATTTTTCTATTTTTTTAATTAAAATGCCATGTCACTCCTTGCATACGTATGCATGTGTCCATGTCGTGAGACCAATATGTTTGAAAATTCCTTCTAATTTACTGCACATGGTATTAACTCGCACACAAGTACACAGATATAATTTTTCAAACCATTTTGGTTACTCGTTGCATGTAGATGTAATTCAAATTTGAATTACGGTCATTAAATAGTTAGAAAATCACTTAAATGTCTTTAAAAGGACAAATGACCCCTAGAATTTTGCAAAATTTCACATTACAGTTGTAGTAGTGCATGTTATACGTAGAAAAAAAATTGAAGGCCGTAAGAGGAAGCTATCTCCCGTTCGTCATCAAACATGCATTCTTCCCTCTTGGAACCACGAACCTTCTAGCGAGTTGCTCCGTTTTGTGAGGGGCGTGTGTCCAAACGTTCGTCAAACGTGCCAATTTCTTTACCACATCATCTTGGTGGCATGACATTACATCAACCAAGGTTTCATGTGTTTCTGATCATTTTTCTATTTTTTGAATTAAAATGCCATGTCACTCCATGCATACGTATGCATGTGTCCATGTCATGAGACCAATATGTTTGAAAATTCCTTCTAGTTTACTACACATGGAATTAACTCGCACACAAGTACACAAATATGATTTTTCAAACCATTTTGGTTAGTCATTGCATGTAGATGTAATTCAAATTTGAATTACGGTCATTAAATAGTTAGAAAATCACTTAAATCTCTTTAAAAGGTCAAATGACCCCTAGAATTTTCCAAAATTTCACATTACAGTTGTAGTAGTGCACGTTAGACGTAGGAAAAAATTGAAGGCCGTAAGAGGAAGCTATCTACCATTCGTCATCAAACATGCATTGTTCCCTCTAGGAACCACAAACCTTCTAGCGAGTTGCTCCGGTTTGTGAGGGGTGTGTGTCCAAACTTTCGTCGAACATGCAAATTTCTTTACCACATCATCTTGGTGGCATGACATTAAATCAAGCAAGGTTTCATGTTTTTCTAATCATTTTTCTATTTTTTTGGATTAAAATGCCATGTCACTCCATGCATACGTATGCATCTGTCCATGTCGTGAGACCAATATGTTTGAAAATTCCTTCTAATTTACTACACATGGAATTAACTCGCACACAAGTACACAAATATGATTTTCAAACCATTTTGGTTAGTCGTTGCATGTAGATGTAATTCAAATTTGAATTACGGTCATTAAATAGTTAGAAAATCACTTAAATGTCTTTAAAAGGTCAAATGACCCCTAGAATTTTCCAAAATTTCACATTATAGTTGTAGTAGTGCACGTTTGACGTAGAAAAAAATTGAAGGCCGTAAGAGGAAGCGATCTCCCATTCGTCATCAAACATGCATTGTTCCCTCTAGGAACCACAAACCTTCTAGCGAGTTGCTCCGGTTTGTGAGGGGTGTGTGTCCAAACTTTCGTCGAACATGCAAATTTCTTTACCACATCATCTTGATGGCATGACATTAAATCACGCAAGGTTTCATGGTTTTCTGATCATTTTTCTATTTTTTTGAATTAAAATGTCATGTCACTCCATGCATACGTATGCATGTGTCCATGTCGTGAGACCAATATGTTTGAAAATTCCTTCTAATTTACTGCACATGGCATTAACTCGCACACAAGTACACAGATATAATTTTTCAAACCATTTTGGTTACTCGTTGCATGTAGATGTAATTCAAATTTGAATTATGGTCATTAAATAGTTAGAAAATCACTTAAATGTCTTTAAAAGGACAAATGACCCCTAGAATTTTCCAAAATTTCACATTACAGTTGTAGTAGTGCATGTTATACGTAGAAAAAAAATTGAAGGCCGTAAGAGGAAGCTATCTCCCGTTCGTCATCAAACATGCATTCTTCCCTCTCAGAACCACGAACCTTCTAGCGAGTTGATCCGGTTTGTGAGGGGCGTGTGTCCAAACGTTCGTCAAACGTGCCAATTTCTTTACCACATCATCTTGGTGGCATGACATTACATCAACCAAGGTTTCATGTGTTTCTTATCATTTTTCTATTTTTTTGAATTAAAATGCCATGTCACTCCATGCATACGTATGCATGTGTCCATGTCATGAGACCAATATGTTTGAAAATTCCTTCTAGTTTACTACACATGGAATTAACTCGCACACAAGTACACAAATATGATTTTTCAAACCGTTTTGGTTAGTCATTGCATGTAGATGTAATTCAAATTTGAATTACGGTCATTAAATAGTTAGAAAATCACTTAAATCTCTTTAAAAGGTCAAATGACCCCTAGAATTTTCCAAAATTTCACATTACAGTTGTAGTAGTGCACGTTAGATGTAGGAAAAAATTGAAGGCCGTAAGAGGAAGCTATCTACCATTCGTCATCAAACATGAATTATTCCCTCTCGGAACCACAAACCTTCTAGCGAGTTGCTCCGGTTTGTGTGGGGTGTGTGTCCAAACTTTTGTCGAACATGCAATTTCTTTACCACATCATCTTGGTGGCATGACATTAAATCAAGCAAGGTTTCATGTTTTTCTAATCGTTTTTCTATTTTTTGGATTAAAATGCCATGTCACTCCATGCATACGTATGCATCTATCCATGTCGTGAGACCAATATGTTTGAAAATTCCTTCTAATTTACTACACATGGAATTAACTCGCACACAAGTACACAAATATGATTTTCAAACCATTTTGGTTAGTCGTTGCATGTAGATGTAATTCAAATTTGAATTACGGTCATTAAATAATTAGAAAATCACTTAAATGTCTTTAAAAGGTCAAATGACCCCTAGAATTTTCCAAAATTTCACATTACAGTTGTAGTAGTGCACGTTAGACGTAGAAAAAATTGAAGGCCATAAGAGGAAGCTATCTCCCATTCGTCATCAAACATGCATTGTTCCCTCTCGAAACCACAAACCTTCTAGCGAGTTGCTCCGGTTTGTGAGGGGTGTGTGTCCAAACTTTCGTCGAAGATGCAAATTTCTTTACCACATCATCTTGATGGCATGACATTAAATCAAGCAAGGTTTCATGTTTTTCTGTTCATTTTTCTATTTTTTTGAATTAAAATGCCATGTCACTCCATGCATACGTATGCATGTGTCCATGTCGTGAGACCAATATGTTTGAAAATTCCTTCTAATTTACTGCACATGGCATTAACTCGCACACAAGTACACAGATATAATTTTTCAAACCATTTTGGTTACTCGTTGCATGTAGATGTAATTCAAATTTGAATTACGGTCATTAAATAGTTAGAAAATCACTTAAATGTCTTTAAAAGGACATATGACCCCTAGAATTTTCCAAAATTTCACATTACAGTTGTAGTAGTGCACGTTATACATAGAAAAAAATTGAAGGCCGTAAGAGGAAGCTATCTCCCGTTCGTCATCAAACATGCATTCTTCCCTCTCAGAACCACGAACCTTCTAGCGAGTTGCTCCGTTTTGTGAGGGGCGTGTGTCCAAACGTTCGTCAAACGTGCCAATTTCTTTACCACATCATCTTGGTGGCATGACATTACATCAACCAAGGTTTCATGTGTTTCTTATCATTTTTCTATTTTTTTGAATTAAAATGCCATGTCACTCCATGCATACGTATGCATGTGTCCATGTCATGAGACTAATATATTTGAAAATTCCTTCTAGTTTACTACACATGGAATTAACTTGCACACAAGTACACAAATATGATTTTTCAAACTGTTTTGGTTAGTCATTGCATGTAGATGTAGTTCAAATTTGAATTACGGTCATTAAATAGTTAGAAAATCACTTAAATCTCTTTAAAAGGTCAAATGACCCCTAGAATTTTCCAAAATTTCACATTACAGTTGTAGTAGTGCACATTAGACGTAGGAAAAAATTGAAGGCCGTAAGAGGAAGCTATCTCCCATTCGTCATCAAACATGCATTGTTCCCTCTAGGAACCACAAACCTTCTAGCGAGTTGCTCCGGTTTGTGAGGGGTGTGTGTCCAAACTTTCGTCGAACATGCAAATTTCTTTACCACATCATCTTGGTGGCATGACATTAAATCAAGCAAGTATTCATGTTTTTCTAATCATTTTTCTATTTTTTTGGATTAAAATGCCATGTCACTCCATGCATACGTATGCATCTGTCCATGTCGTGAGACCAATATGTTTGAAAATTCCTTCTAATTTGCTACACATGGAATTAACTCGCACACAAGTACACAAATATGATTTTCAAACCATTTTGGTTAGTCGTTGCATGTAGATGTAATTCAAATTTGAATTACGGTCATTAAATAGTTAGAAAATCACTTAAATGTCTTTAAAAGGTCAAATGACCCCTAGAATTTTCCAAAATTTCACATTACAGTTGTAGTAGTGCACGTTAGACGTAGAAAAAAATTGAAGGCCGTAAGAGGAAGCGATCTCCCATTCGTCATCAAACATGCATTGTTCCCTCTAGGAACCACAAACCTTCTAGTGAGTTGCTCCGGTTTGTGAGGGGTGTGTGTCCAAACTTTCGTCGAACATGCAAATTTCTTTACCACATCATCTTGATGGCATGACATTAAATCAAGCAAGGTTTCATGTTTTTCTGATCATTTTTCTATTTTTTTGAATTAAAATGCCATGTCACTCCATGCATACGTATGCATGTGTCCATGTCGTGAGACCAATATGTTTGAAAATTCCTTCTAATTTACTGCACATGGCATTAACTCGC
>NW_021276808.1:0-2160 GCF_002162155.2 Triticum dicoccoides | reverse complement strand
GCAACATGAGCATTTTCTTGGACCCTTTTGGAGAAATTTTTTATTTGGGTCATTTTCAAAAATGATTCTGAGGGTTCCACCAATCCTCATTTCAAATTTAAATGAAATTTAAATATGATGCACAAATGGCTAGCTAGTCTAGGTCATACCAGACTAGGGATGTGACAACTCGCCCCCACTTGAAAGAATCTCGTCCCGAGATTCAGGGGTCGACGGAAAGAAAGCGGGGTACTCCAGTCGAAGACGATCTTCTCGCTCCCAAGTAGCTTCTCTCTCGGAATGATGAGACCACTGAACTTTGAGAAACTTGATGTTCTGACGTCGAGTGACACGCTCTGCTTGATCAAGAATGCGAACCGGGTACTCTCGGTATGTGAGGTTATCTTGGAGATCAAGCGTTTCGTGATCCACTCCACGGATAGGATCCGAGAAGCAACGCCCGAGTTGAGAGACGTGGAAGACATCATGAACTCGAGAAAGATGTGGGGGTAGTTCCAATTGGTAGGCAACCTCTCCTCGTTTAGCGAGAATGCGAAAGGGACCAATGTAACGAGGAGCCAACTTGCCCTTGATACCGAAACGATGGGTACCCTTCAAAGGAGTAACCGGAAGGTAAGCTTGGTTGCCAATTTCATAAGTCATATCCTTATGATGACGATCGTACTGGCTTTTCTGACGAGACTGGGCTGTTTTCAAATTCTCACGAATGATGCGAACTTGCTCTTCTGCCTCCTGGATCATGTCCGGTCCAAAGAATTGTCTTTCACCGGTTTCTGACCAGTTCAAAGGTGTTCGACATCTTCGTCCATAGAGAACCTCAAAAGGAGCTTTCTTGAGGCTGGATTGATAGCTATTGTTATAAGCAAACTCGGCAAAAGGAAGACATTTCTCCCAATCCATACCGAATGAGATAACGCAAGCTCTAAGCATGTCCTCGAGGATTTGGTTGACCCGTTCCACCTGACCACTCGACTGAGGGTGGAAAGCGGTACTGAAGGAAAGATGGGTTCCCATGGCAGTTTGGAAACTCTCCCAAAAATGAGAAGTGAAAAGACTGCCACGGTCTGAATTGATCTCTAGTGGAACACCATGAAGTGATACTATTCGAGAAATGTATAAGTCAGCAAGCTGACTAGCAGTGATACTCTCTCGAACAGGAAGGAAGTGAGCCACTTTGGAAAGACGATCAACGACTACGAAGATAGCGTTATTCCCTTTCTTGGTCCTGGGAAAGCCGGTGATGAAGTCCATACCAACTTTATCCCATTTCCACTCAGGAATAGCTAAAGGCTGAAGGGTGCCAGCATGTCTTTGATGCTCTGCCTTAACGCGACGACAAACGTCACAGTTAGCAATAAACTGAGCGATTCCTCTCTTCATCCTAGTCCACCAGAACCTCTGGCGTAGGTCCTGATACATCTTAGTACTACCGGGATGAATCGTGAGAGGAGATTCATGCGCCTCCTTAAGAATCAGTTGTCGAAGATGTTGATTCTTGGGAACCACCAAGCGATTCTCAAAGAAAACAACACCATGATCATCCATAGTGAAACATCCACCAACTCCCTTCTTAATGTTTCTCTTGATCCGGGAAATTCCTGTGTCTTGCTTTTGAGCTGCGATAATCTGATCCTTAAGATCAGGTTTCGCCACGAGCGTAGAAAGGAATCCGTGAGGAGCAATGTGAAGATTAAGCTTACAGAATTCCTCATGGAGAAGTGGTTGGCCTTGCTGCAACATGAGATTGTTGCAATAGGATTTACGGCTTAGAGCATCAGCCATGACATTGGCTTTGCCTGGGGTGTAGGTAATCCCTAAATCATAATCTGTGATCAACTCCAACCAACATCTTTGCCTAAGGTTCAGATCCGGTTGGGTGAAGATATACTTGAGACTCTGGTGATCGGTGTAGATCTCGCAACGTTTACCAAGAAGGTAATGTCGCCAGGTCTTGAGTGCATAGACTACGGCTGCAAGCTCTAGATCATGTGTAGGATAATTCTCCTCATGTGGATGCAACTGTCGAGATGCATAGGCAATCACATGACGATCCTGCATAAGAATGCAACCTAGTCCCTGTCGTGAGGCGTCGCAGTAGATAATAAAGTCTTTAGTGAAATCCGGTGGCACAAGTATGGGAGCAGAAGTCAGGCGTCTTTT
>NW_021276807.1:0-1526 GCF_002162155.2 Triticum dicoccoides | reverse complement strand
AGCGCCCGTTAGCGCACCCGCTCCAGTGGCTAGATGGGCCACTAACAGCGGGCCCCACAGCCCCTTCCTTTTTACAAAAAAAATAGGTGTTAAAAAAAAGATGAATACAAATAATAGTAAAAATAATAATTAATTAATTAAGATAATTAATTAACTTAGTTAATCCTATTAGTTAATCTAATTAACACTGTTAATTAGCCTTAATTACTTGATTAGGTAGACAGTCAATGACAGTTGGGCCCACTGCCTTGTTTGACCGGTCAACGGTCAACGCTGACCGCTGATGTAATGATGACGCAATAAACGTTTTCAAATTAAATTAATTTCTGATAAATCTAAAAATGATTAAATCTTTTAAAATTAATATAAAATAAACCGTAGCTCAGATGGAAAAACTTTGTACATGAAAGTTGCTCAGAACGACGAGACGAACCCGGATACGCAGTCCGTTCGTCCGCCGCACACCCCTAACCTATCGAACCCGCAACTTTCCCCCTCCGGCTCCTCTGCCCGAAAACACGAAACACCGGGGATATTTTCCCGGATGTTTCCCCCCTTAACCGGCATCACCTCATACCACGTTAGGGCCCGCCTAGCATCGTTACTTGTCTTGTCATGCATCGATATGCATCTGTTTACATGGTATTCATTGTTTCTTCCCCCCCTTTTCTCTCCGGTAGACTACGAGACCGACGCTGCTGCTGACCAGTTCGACTACGGAGTTGACGACCCCTCTCTCTTGCCAGAGCAACCAGGCAAGCCCCCCCTTTGATCACTAGATATCGCCTACTTTTCTCTATACTGCTTGCATTAGAGTAGTGTAGCATGTTACTGCTTTCCGTTAATCCTATTCTGATGCATAGCCTGTCATTGCTGCTACAGTCATTGATACCTTACCCGCAATCCTAAATGCTTAGTATAGGATGCTAGTGTTCCATCAGTGACCCTACACTCTTGTCCGTCTGCCATGCTATACTACTGGGCTGTGATCACTTCGGGAGGTGATCACGGGCATATACTATATATTTTGCACTGTTACATTACTGGTGATACTGTTTGGAGATGGGGGCTGAAGGGGCAGGTGGCTCCATCCAGGTAGTGGTGGGCCTGAGTTCCCGACGGCCCCCGACTGTTACTTTGTGGCGGAGCGACAGGGCAGGTTGAGACCACCTAGGAGACAGGTGGGCCTGGCCTTGTTCGGCATTCGCGGATACTTAACACGCTTAACGAGATCTTGGTATTTGATCTGAGTTGGCTACGAGCCTATACGCACTAACCATCTACGCGGGAGTAGTTATGGGTATCCCGACGTCGTGGTATCAGCCGAAGCACTTCAGACGTCAGCGACGGAGCGGCGCGCGCCGAATTGGACTGGAACGCCACTAGGCTAGGTCTGCTTTCGGCCGCCCACGCAACGTGCAGGTGTGCTCAGGGCGATGGGCCCAGACCCCTGCGCGCTTAGGTTTAGACCGGCGTGCTGGCCTCTCTGTTTTGCCTAGGTGGGGCTGCGACGTGTTGATCTTCCG
>NW_021276806.1:0-1133 GCF_002162155.2 Triticum dicoccoides | reverse complement strand
GGGGGGGGCTTCCCTCCTTTTGTTTTTTTTTCTTTTTGGTTTTCTGTTTTTCTTTCCTTTTGTATTTTCTTTTATTATTTCTTTTCTGTTTAAATCATTTAATCCATTTAGCCATTTTATAAAAATATGTCTGTTGCACTATAATTACCTTTGTAATATTCGTCAACCACCGAACAATTTTATTTTAAATTTTGAAAACTTTTATTGTTTTCATCAATTTGAATTTTGAATTTGAACGGTTTCGAATTATTGCGAGGATAGCAACAGTAATCAGGATGACGTGCCATGATTAGCGTGGGATTACTGTAGCAAGATTATCCGGGCGTTACAAATCTCCTCCACTACAAGAAATCTCGTCCCAAGATTTTAGGAGGTAGAAGGAAACAATGCGGGGTATTCATCACGTAGGCGATCCTCGCGTTCCCAGGTGGCTTCGTCTTCAGAGTGATTCGACCACTGGACCTTGAGGAACTTGATCGCCTTCTGGCGTGTGCGGCGTTCAGCTTGGTCGAGAATGCGGACCGGATGCTCTTTATAGGAGAGGTCCTGTTGCAATTCGAGCACTTCATGATCCACAGCTCGGATTGGGTCCTTGAAGCAACGGCGGAGTTGTGACACATGGAATACATCGTGAACCTGAGAAAGGTTCGGCGGAAGCTCCAATTGATATGCCACTTTTCCACGCCTCTCGAGAATAGTGAATGGGCCAATATAGCAAGGAGCTAGCTTGCCCTTGATCCCGAAGCGGTGAGCACCCTTCATTGGTGTAACTCGAAGATAGGCCTTTTCGCCAGGTTGATAGACCATGTCTTTATGATGACGGTCATAATTACTCTTTTGGCGTGACTGAGCAGTCTTGAGATTCTCGCGAATAATGCGGACTTGTTCTTCGGCATGTTGGATAATATCCGGACCGAAGAGTGGACGTTCCCCAGTTTCTGACCAGTTCAGAGGGGTTCGGCACTTTCGTCCATATAACACTTCGAAGGGGGCCATCTTCAGACTAGCTTGATAGCTATTATTATAAGAGAACTCAGCATACGGAAGAGATTCCTCCCATTTCTTGCCGAAGGAAATAACACAAGCTCGAAGCATGTCTTCGAGAACTTGGTTGACACGTTCAACTTGCCCTT
>NW_021276805.1:0-2450 GCF_002162155.2 Triticum dicoccoides | reverse complement strand
AGGAACGATGGTATTTTTTCATAATTTTTGGTGATGGAGAAGTATCCGAAAAATTGCCTCTACGCGGATTGCCCTTCGCGCGTCTACGGCTGTGGCCGGCGGCCTCCGGGGGCTAGCATGCCGCCAAATCTTGCGTAGGCTGCCTCTCACAAGTCTGCAAGTGTTGTGGCAGTTGCAAACGCCCGGCACGTGTGTCCGGGGTGTGCCCCCCCTCACGGACGGCATCATCGCCGGCACATCGAGGGGGGAAACGGACGCGTGGGGTCTACAGGGAGGGGATCTTGCTGTGGGTCAGGCCCGGATGTTGCTCCAAAGTGTTCCTATGGGCTGACCTAACACAACCGGGTGGGGAGGTCCACTAGTCAAAGCCCGTCCGTGCAAAGTCAAAGCGCTAGATCCCGTGGTCAAACGCTACAGGGTTAGGCGGGACGGGGGCACTGGGGGTAGCAATGCCACCGGAGCTTCGCACCGGGCCCTCATACAAGCGGGGTGGTGTGGTGGCATATCTGAAGAGGCGGGACACGTCTCCGGTGGGTGCCCCCCCCTCACGGACGGCGATGACACGGTAGTAGACGTTCTGCGGTAACGATGTGGCGTCAATATTACTAAATACTCGGAGCACGATAAAATCATGAGTTTTTTTGCACGACGTGGGCACATGTGCTATAGGAACGATGGTATTTTTTCATCAGTTTTGGTGATCGAGAAGTATCCGAAAAATTCCCTCTACGCGGATTGCCCTTCGGCTGTCTATGGCTGTGGCCGGCGGCCTTCGGGGGCTAGCATGCCGCCAAATCTTGCGTAGGCGGCCTCTCACAAGTCTGGAAGTGTTGTGGCGGTTGCAAACGCCCGACACGCGTGTCTGGGTTGTGCCCCCCCTCACGGCGGCGCCGCCGCCGTCACCTGGAGGGGGAAACGAACGCGTGGGGTCTACACGGAGGGGATCTTGCTGTGGGTCTGGCCCGGATGTTGCTCCAAAGTGTTCCTATGGGCTGACCTAACACAACCGGGTGGGGAGGTCCACTGGTCAAAGCCCGTCCGTGCAAAGTCAAAGGGCTAGATCCCATGGTCAAACGCTACAGGGTTAGGCGGGACGGGGGCACTGGGGGTAGCAATGCCACCGGAGCTTCGCACCGGGCCCTCATACAAGCGGAGTGGTGTGGTGGCATATCCGAAGAGGCGGGACACGTCTCCGATGGGTGCCCCCCCCCCTCACGGACGGCGATGACACGGTAGTAGACGTTCTGCGGTAACGATGCGGCGTCAATATTACTAAATACTCGGAGCGCGATATAATCATGAGTTTTTTTGCACGACGTGGGCACATGTGCTATAGAAATGATGGTATTTTTTCATAAGTTTTGGTGATGGAGAAGTATCCGAAAAATTCCCTCTACGCGGATTGCCCTTCGGCTGTCTATGGCTGTGGCCGGCGGCCTTCGGGGGCTAGCATGCCGCCAAATCTTGCGTAGGCGGCCTCTCACAAGTCTGGAAGTGTTGTGGCGGTTGCAAACGCCCGGCACGCGTGTCCGGGGTGTGCCCCCCCCTCACGGTGGCGCCACCGCCGGCACCTGGAGGGGGGAAACGGACGCGTGGGGTCTACACGGAGGGGTTCTCATACATGCGGGGTGGTGTGGTGGCATGTCCGAAGAGGCGGGACGCGTCTCCGGGGTGTGGCCCCCCCTCATGGACGGCGATGACACGGTAGTAGACGTTCTGCGGTAACGATGCGACATCAATATAACTAAATACTCGGAGCACGATAAAATCATGAATTTTTTTGCACGACCTGGGCACATGTGCTATAGGAACGATGGTATTTTTTTCATAATTTTTGGTGATGGAGAAGTATCCGAAAAATTCCCTCTACGCGGATTGCCCTTCGCGCGTCTACGGCTATGGCCGGCGGCCTCCGGGGGCTAGCATGCCGCCAAATCTTGCGTAGGCGGCCTCTCACAAGTCTAGAAGTGTTGTGGTGGTTTCAAACGCCCGGCACGCGTGTCCGGGGTGTGCCCCCCTCATGGACGGCGCCGCCAAATCTTGCGTAGGCGGCCTCTCACAAGTCTGGAAGTGTTGTGGCAGTTGCAAACGCCCGACACGCGTGTCCGGGGTGTGCCTCCCCTCACGAACGGCGCCGCCGCCGGCACCTGGAGGGGGGAAACGGACGCGTGGGGTCTACACGGAGGGGATCTTGCTGTGGGTCTGGCCCGGATGTTGCTCCAAAGTGTTCCTATGGGCTGACCTAACACAACCGGGTGGGGAGGTCCACTGGTCAAAGCCCGTCCGTGCAAAGTCAAAGGGCTAGATCCCGTGGTCAAACGCTACAGGGTTAGTCGGGACGGGGGCACTGGGGGGTAGCAATGCCACTGGAGCGTCGCACCGGGCCCTCATACATGCGGGGTGGTGTGGTGGCATGTCCGAAGAGGCGGGACGCGTCTCCGGGGCGTGCC
>NW_021276804.1:6169-16993 GCF_002162155.2 Triticum dicoccoides | reverse complement strand
CGTGTAGACCCCACGCGTCCGTTTCCCCCCTCCAGGTGCCGGCGGCGGCGCCGTCCGTGAGGGGGGGCACACTCCGAACATGCGTGCCGGGCATTTACAACCGCCACAACACTTCCAGACTTGTGAGAGGCCGCCTATGCAAGATTTGGCGGCATGCTAGCCCCCGGAGGCCGCCGGCCACACCCGTAGACGCGCGAAGGGCAATCCGCGTAGAGGCAATTTTTCGGATACTTCTCCATCACCAAAAATTATGAAAAAATACCATCGTTCCTATAGCACATGTGCCCACGTCGTGAAAAAAAAACTCATGATTTTATCGCGCTCCGAGTATTTAGTAATATTGACACCGCATTGTTACCGCAGAATGTCTACTACCGTGTCATCGCCGTCCGTGAGGGGGGGCCACGCCCCGGAGATGCGTCCCGCCTCTTCGGACATGCCACCACACCACCCCGCATGTATGAGGGCCTGGTGCGACGCTCCGGTGGCATTGCTACCCCCCAGTGCCCCCGTCCCGCCTAACCCTGTAACGTTTGACCATGGGATCTAGCCCTTTGACTTTGCATGGACGGGCTTTGACCAGTGGACCTCCCCACTCGGTTGTGTTAGGTCAGCCCATAGGAACACTTTGGAGCAACATCCGGGCCAGACCCACAGCAAGATCCCCTCCGTGTAGACCCCACGCGTCCGTTTCCCCCCTCCAGGTGCCGGCGGCGGCGCCGTCCGTGAGGGGGGGCACACCCCGGACATGCGTGCCGGGCGTTTGCAACCACCACAACACTTCCAGACTTGTGAGAGGCCGCCTACGCAAGAGTTGGTGGCACGCTAGCCCCCGGAGGCCGCCGGCCACAGCTGTAGACGCGCGAAGGGCAATCCGCGTAGAGGGAATTTTTCGGATACTTCTCCATACCAAAAATTATGAAAAAATACCATCATTCCTATAGCACATGTGCCCACGTCGTGTAAAAAAACTCATGATTTTATCGCGCTTCGAGTATTTAGTAATATTGACGCCGCATCGTTACCGCAGAACGTCTACTACCGTGTCATCGCCGTTCGTGAGGGGGGGCCACGCCCCGGAGACGCGTCCCGCCTCTTCGGACATGCCACCACACCACCCCGCATGTATGAGGGCCCGGTGCGACGCTCCTGTGGCATTGCTACCCCCCAGTGCCCCCGTCCCGCGTAACCCTGTAGCGTTTGACCATGGGATCTAGCCCTTTGAGTTTGCACGGACGGGCTTTGACCAGTGGACCTCCCCACCCGGCTGTGTTAGGTCAGCCCATAGGAACACTTTGGAGCAACATCTGGGCCAGACCCACAGCAAGATCCCCTCCGTGTAGACCCCACGCGTCCGTTTCCACCCTCCAGGTGCCGGCGGCGGCGCCGTCCATGAGAGGGGGCACACCCCGGACACGCGTGCCGGGCGTTTGCAACCGCCACAACACTTCCAGACTTGTGAGAGGCCTCCTACGCAAGATTTGGCGGCATGCTAGCCCCCGGAGGCCACCGGCCACAACCGTAGACGCCCGAAGGTCAATCCGCGTAGAGGGAATTTTTAGGATACTTCTCCATCACCAGAAATTATGAAAAAATACCATCGTTCCTATAGCACATGTGCCCACGTCATGCAAAAAAACTCATGATTTTATCACGCTCCGAGTATTTAGTAATATTGACGCCGCATCGTTACCGCAGAACATCTACTACCTTGTCATTGCCATCCGTGAGGGGGGGCCACGCCCCGGAGACGTGTCCCACCTCTTCGGACATGCGAGCACACCACCCTGCATGTATGAGGGCCCGGTTCGACTCTCCGGTGGCATTGCTACCCCCAGTGCCCCCGTCCCGCCTAACCCTGTAGCGTTTGACCACGGGATCTAGCCCTTTTGACTTTGCACGGACGGGCTCTGACCAGTGGACCTCCCCACTCGGTTGTGTTAGGTCAGCCCATAGGAACACTTTGGAGCAACATCTGGGCCAGACCCACAGCAAGATCCCCTCCGTGCAGACCCCACGCGTCCGTTTCCCCCCTCCAGGTGCCGGCGGGGCGCCGTCCGTGAGGGGGGGCACACCCCAGACACGCGTGTCGGGCGTTTGCAACCGCCACAACACTTCCAGACTTGTGAGAGGCCGCCTACGCAAGATTTGGCGGCATGCTAGCCCCCGGAGGCCACCGGCCACAGCCGTAGACGCCCGAAGGGCAATCCGCGTAGAGGGAATTTTTTGGATACTTCTCCATCACCAAAAATTATGAAAAAATACCATCGTTCCTATAGCACATGTGCCCACGTCCTGCAAAAAAACTCATGATTTTATCGTGCTCGGAGTATTTAGTAATATTGACGCTGCATCGTTACCGCAGAACGTCTACTACCATGTCATCGCCGTCCGTGAGGGGGGGCCACGCCCCGGAGACGCGTCCCGCCTCTTCGGACATGCCACCACACCACCCCGCATGTATGAGGGCCCGGTGCGACACTCCGGTGGCATTGCTACCCCCAGTGCCCCCGTCCCGCCTAACCCTGTAGCGTTTGACCACGGGATCTAGCCCTTTGACTTTGCACGGACGGGCTTTGACCAGTGGACCTCCCCACCCGGTTGTGTTAGGTCAGCCCATAGGAACACTTTGGAGCAACATCCGGGCCAGACCCACACCAAGATCATCTCCGTGTAGACCCAACGCGTCCGTTTCCCACCTCCAGGTGCCGGCGGCGGCGCCGTCCGTGAGGGGGGGGGCACATCCCAGACACGCGTGCCGGGCGTTTGCAACTGCCACAACACTTCCAGACTTGTGAGAGGTTGCCTACGCAAGATTTGGCGGCATGCTAGCCCCCGGAGGCCGCCGGCCACAGCCGTAGACGCCCGAAGGGCAATCCGCGTAGAGGGAATTTTTAGGATACTTCTCCATCACCAAAAATTATGAAAAAATACCATCGTTCCTATAGCACATGTGCCCACGTCGTGCAAAAAAACTCATGATTTTATCGCGCTCCGAGTATTTAGTAATATTGACACCGCATCGTTACCGCAGAACATCTACTACCGTGTCATCGCCGTCCGTGAGGGGGGGGGCACGCCCTGGAGACGCGTCCTGCCTCTTCGGACATGCCACCACACCACACCACATGTATGAGGGCCCGGTTCGACGCTCCGGTGGCATTGCTATCCCCCAGTGCCCCCGTCCCGCCTAACCCTGTAGCGTTTGACCACGGGATCTAGCCCTTTGACTTTGCACGGACGGGCTTTGACCAGTGGACCTCCCCACCCGGTTGTGTTAGGTCAGCCCATAGGAACACTTTGGAGCAACATCCGGGCCAGACCCACTGCAAGATGCCCTCCATCTAGACCCCACGCGTCCGTTTCCCCCCTCCAGGTGCCAGCGGCGGCGCCGTCCGTGAGGGGAGGCACACCCCGGACACGCGTGCCGTGCGTTTGCAATCGCCACAACACTTCCAGACTTGTGAGAGGCTGCCTACGCAAGATTTGGCGGCATGCTAGCCCCCGGAGGCTGCCGGCCACAACCGTAGAGGCGCGAAGGGCAATCCGCGTAGAGGGAATTTTTCGGATTCTTCTCCATCACCAAAAATTATGAAAAAATACCATCGTTCCTATAGCACATGTGCCCACATCATGCAAAAAAACTCATGATTTTATCGCGCTCCGAGTATTTAGTAATATTGACGCCGCATCGTTACCGCAGAATGTCTACTACCGTGTCATCGCCGTCCGTGAGGGGGGGCCACGCCCCGGAGACGCGTCCCGCCTCTTCGAACATGCCACCACACGACCCCGCATGTATGAGGGCCTGGTGCGACGCTCCGGTGGCATTGCTACCCCCAGTGCCCCCGTCCCGCCTTACCGTGTAACGTTTGACCACGGGATCTAGCCCTTTGACTTTGCATGGACGGGCTTTGACCAGTGGACCTCCCCACCCGGTTGTGTTAGGTCAGCCCATAGGAACACTTTGGAGCAACATCCGGGCCAGACCCAAAGCAAGATCCCCTCCGTGTAGACCCCACGCGTCCGTTTCCCCCCTCCAGGTGCCGGCGGCGACGCCGTCCGTGAGGGGGGGCACACCCCGGACATGCGTGCCGGGCGTTTGCAACCGCCACAACACTTCCAGACTTGTGAGAGGCCGCCTACGCAAGATTTGGTGGCATGCTAGCCCCCGGAGGCCGCCGGCCACAGCTGTAGGCGCCCGAAGGGCAATCCGCGTACAGGGAATTTTTCGGATACTTCTCCATCACCAAAAATTATGAAAAAATACCATTGTTCCTATAGCACATGTGCCCACGTCGTGCAAAAAAAACTCATGATTTTATCGCGCTCCGAGTATTTAGTAATATTGACGCTGCATCGTTACCGCAGAACGTCTACTACCGTGTCATCGCCGTCCGTGAGGGGGGGCCACGCCCCGGAGACGCGTCCCGCCTCTTCGGACATGCCACCACACCATCCCGCATGTATGAGGGCTCGGTGCGATGCTCCTGTGACATTGCTACCCCCAGTGCCCCCGTCCCGCCTAACCCTGTAGCGTTTGACCATGGGATCTAGCCCTTTGACTTTGCACGGACGGGCTTTGACTAGTGGACCTCCCCACCCGGTTGTGTTAGGTCAGCCCATAGGAACACTTTGGAGCAATATCCGGGCCAGACCCACAGCAAGATCCCCTCCGTGTAGACCCCACGCGTCCGTTTCCCCCCTCCAGGTGCCGGCGGCAGCACCGTCCGTGAGGGGGGGGCACACCGCGGACACGCGTGCCGGGCGTTTGCAACCGCCACAACACTTCCAGACTTGTGAGAGGCCTCCTACGCAAGATTTGGCGGCATGCTAGCCCCCGGATGCCGCCGGCCACAGCCGTAGACGCCCGAAGGTCAATCCGCGTAGAGGGAATTTTTAGGATACTTCTCCATCACCAAAAATTATGAAAAAATACCATCGTTCCTATAGCACATGTGCCCACGTCATGCAAAAAAACTCATGATTTTATCACGCTCCGAGTATTTAGTAATATTGACGCCGCATCGTTACCGCAGAACATCTACTACCGTGTCATCGCCGTCCGTGAGGGGGGGCCGCGCCCCGGAGACGCGTCCCACCCCTTCGGACATGCGACCACACCACCCCGCATGTATGAGGGCCCGGTTCGACTCTCCGGTGGCATTGCTACCCCTAGTGCCCCCGTCCCGCCTAACCCTGTAGCGTTTGACCACGGGATCTAGCCCTTTGACTTTGCACGGACGGGCTCTGACCAGTGGACCTCCCCACCCGGTTCTGTTAGGTCAGCCAATAGGAACACTTTGGAGCTACAACCGAGCTAGACCCACAGCAAGATCCCCTCCGTGTAGACCCCACGCGTCCGTTTCCCCCCTCCAGGTGCCGGCGGCGGCGCCGTCCGTGAGAGGGGGCACACCCCGGAGGCCGCCGGCCACAGCCGTAGACGCGCGAAGGGCAATCCGCGTAGAGGGAATTTTTCGGATTCTTCTCCATCACCAAAAATTATGAAAAAAATACCATCGTTCCTATAGCACATGTGCCCACGTCGTGCAAAAAAACTCATGATTTTATCGCGCTCCGAGTATTTAGTAATATTGACGCCGCATCGTTACCACAGAACGTCTACTACCGTGTCATCGCCGTCCGTGAGGGGGGGCCACGCCCCGGAGACGCGTCCCGCCTCTTCGGACATGCCACCACACCACCCCGCATGTATGAGGGCCCGGTGCGACACTCCGGTGGCATTGCTACCCCAGTGCCCCCGTCCCGCCTAACCCTGTAGCGTTTGACCACGGGATCTAGCCCTTTGACTTTGCACGGACGGGCTTTGACTAGTGGACCTCCCCATCCGGTTGGGTTAGGTCAGACCATAGGAACACTTTGAAGCAACATCCGGGCCAGACCCACAGCAAGATCCCCTCCGTGTAGACCCCACGCGTCCGTTTCCCCCCTCCAGGTGCCGGCGGCGGCGCCGTCCGTGAGAGGGGGTACACCCCGGACACGCGTGCTGGGCGTTTGCAACCGCCACAACACTTCCAGACTTGTGAGAGGCCGCCTACGCAAGATTTGGCAGCATGCTAGCCCCAGGAGGCCGTCGGCCACAGCCGTAGACACGCGAAGGGCAATCCGCGTAGAGGGAATTTTTCGGATACTTCTCCATCACCAAAAATTATGAAAAAATACCATCGTTCCTATAGCACATGTGCCCACGTCGTGCAAAAAAACTCATGATTTTATCGCGCTCCGAGTATTTAGTAATATTGACACCGCATCGTTACCGCAGAATGTCTACTACCGTGTCATCGCCGTCCGTGAGGGGGGGCCACGCCCCGGAGACGCGTCCCGCCTCTTCGGACATGCCACCACACCACCCCACATGTATGAGGGCCTGGTGCGACGCTCCGGTGGCATTGCTACCCCCCAGTGCCCCCGTCTCGCCTAACCCTGTAACGTTTGACCACGGGATCTAGCCCTTTGACTTTGCATGGACGGGCTTTGACCAGTGGACCTCCCCACCCGGTTGTGTTAGGTCAGCCCATAGGAACACTTTGGAGTAACATCCGGGCCACACCCACAGCAAGATCCCCTCCGCGTAGACCCCACGCGTCCGTTTCCCCCCTCCAGGTGCTGGCGGCGGCGCCGTCCGTGAGGGACGGCACACCCCGGACACGCGTGCCGGGCGTTTGCAACCGCCACAACACTTCCAGACTTGTGAGAGGCCGCCTACGCAAGATTTGGTGGCATGCTAGCCCCCGGAGGCCGCCGGCCACACACGTAGACGCGCGAAGGGCAATCCGCGTAGAGGCAATTTTTCGGATTCTTCTCCATCACCAAAAATTATGAAAAATACCATCGTTCCTATAGAACATGTGCCAACGTCGTGAAAAAAAACTCATGATTTTATCGCGCTCCGAGTATTTAGTAATATTGACGCCGCATCGTTAGCACAGAACGTCTACTACCGTGTCATCGCCGTCCGTGAGGGGGGGCCACGCCCCGGAGACGCGTCCCGACTCTTCGGACATGCCACCACACCACCTCGCATGTATGAGGGCCCGGTGCAACGATCCGGTGGCATTGCTACCCCCAGTGCCCCCGTCCCGCCTAACCCTATAGCATTTGACCACGGGATCTAGCCCTTTGACTTTGCACGGACGGGCTTTGACCAGTGGACCTCCCCACCCGGTTGTGTTAAGTCAGCCCATAGGAACACTTTGGAGCAACATCTGGGCCAGACCCACAGCAAGATCCCCTCCGTGTAGACCCCACGCGTCCGTTTCCACCCTCCAGGTGCTGGCGGCGGCGCCGTCCGTGAGGGGGGGCACACCCCAGACACGCGTGCCGGGGGTTGCAACTGCCACAACACTTCCAGACTTGTGAGAGGCCGCCTACGCAAGATTTGGCGGCATGCTAGCCCCCGGAGGCCGGCGGCCACAGCCATAGACGCGTGAAGGGTAATCCGCGTAGAGGGAATTTTTCGGATACTTCTCCATCACCAAAAATTATGAAAAAATACCGTCGTTCCTATAGCACATGGGCCCACGTCGTGCAAAAAACTCATGATTTTATCGTGCTCCGAGTATTTAGTAATATTGACACCGCATCGTTACCGCAGAATGTGTACTACCATGTCATCACCGTCCGTGAGGGGGGGCCACGCCCCGGAGACGCGTCCCGCCTCTTCGGACATGCCACCACTCCACCCCGCATGTATGAGGGCCTGGTGCGACGCTCCGGTGGCATTGCTACCCCCAGTGCCCCGGTCCTGCCTAACCCTGTAACGTTTGACCACGGGATCTAGCCCTTTGACTTTGCATGGACATGCTTTGACCAGTGGACCTCCCCACCCGGTTGTGTCAGGTCAGCCCATAGGAACACTTTGGAGCAACATCCGGGCCAGACCCACAGCAAGATCCCCTCCGTGTAGACCCCACGCGTCCGTTTCCCCCCTCCAGGTGCCGGCGGCGCCGCCGTCCGTGAGGGGGGGCACACCCCGGACACGCGTGCCGGGCGTTTGCAACCGCCACAACACTTCCAGACTTGTGAGAGGCCACCTACGCAAGATTTGGTGGCATGCTAGCCCCCGGAGGCCGCCGGCCACAGCCGTAGACGCGAGAAGGGCAATCCGCGTAGAGGCAATTTTTCGGATACTTCTCCATCACCAAAAATTATGAAAAAATATCATCGTTCCTATAGCACATGTGCCCATGTCGTGCAAAAAAACTCATGATTTTATCGCGCTCCGAGTATTTAGTAATATTGACGCTGCATCGTTATCGCAGAACGTCTACTACCGTGTCATCGCCGTCCGTGAGGGGGGGCCACGCCCCGGAGACGCGTCCCGCCTCTTCGTACATGCCACCACACCACCCCGCATGTATGAGGGCCGGTGCGACGCTCCTATGGCATTGCTACCCCCCCGCCCCCCAAGTGCCCCCGTCCCGCCTAACCGTGTAGCGTTTGACCACGGGATCTAGCCCTTTGACTTTCCACGGACGGGCTTTGACCAGTGGACCTCCCCACCCGGTTGTGTTAGGTCAGCCCATAGGAACACTTTGGAGCAACATACAGGCCAGACCCACAGCAAGATCCCCTCCGTGTAGACCCCACGCGTCTGTTTCCCCCCTTTAGGTGCCGGCGGCGACGCCGTCCGTGAGGGGAGGCACACCCCCGACACACGTGCCGGGCGTTTGCAACCGCCACAACACTTCCAGACTTGTGAGAGGCCACCTACGCAAGATTTGGCGGCATGCTAGCCCCCGGAGGCCGCCGGCCACAGCCGTAGACACGCGAAGGGCAATCCGCGTAGAGGCAATTTTTCGGATACTTGTCCATCACCAAAAATTATGAAAAAATACCATCGTTCCTACAGCACATGTGCCCACGTCGTGGAAAAAAAACTCATGATTTTATCGCGCTCCGAGTATTTTGTAATATTGACGCCGCATCGTTACTGCAGAACGTCTACTACCGTGTCATCGCCGTCCGTGAGGGGCGGCCACGCCCCGGAGATGCGTCCCGCCTCTTCGGACATGCCACCACACCACCCCGTATGTATGAGGGCCCGGTGCGACGCTCCAGTGGCATTGCTACCCCCAAGTGCCCCCGTCCCGCCTAACCCTGTAGCGTTTGACCACGGGATCTAGCCCTTTGACTTTGCACGGACGGGCTTTGACCAGTGGACCTCCCTACCCGGTTGTGTTAGGTCAGCCCATAGGAACACTTTGGATCCTCATCCGGGCCAGACCCACAGCAAGATCCCCTCCGTGTAGACCCCACGCGTCCGTTTCCCCCCTCCAGGTGCCGGCGGCGGCGCCGTCCGTGAGGGGGGGCACACCCCGGACACGCGTGCCGGGCGTTTGCAACCGCCACAACACTTCCAGACTTGTGAGAGGCCGCCTACGCAAGATTTGGCGGCATGCTAGCCCCCGGAGGCCGCCGGCCACAGCCGTAGACGCGCGAAGGGCAATCCGCGTAGAGGGAATTTTTTGGATACTTCTCCATCACCAAAAATTATGAAAAAATACCATCGTTCCTATAGCACATGTGCCCACGTCGTGCAAAAAAACTAATGATTTTATCGAGCTCCGAGTATTTAGTAATATTGAAGCCGCTTCGTTACCGCAGAACGTCTACTACCGTGTTATCGCCGTCCGTGAGGGGGGGCCACGCCCCGGAGACGCGTCCCGCCTCTTAGGACATGCCACCACACCACCCCGCATGTATGAGGGCCCGGTGCAACGCTCCAGTGGCATTGCTACCCCCCAGTGCCCCCGTCCCGCCTAACCCTGTAGCGTTTGACCACGGGATCTAGCCCTTTGACTTTGCACGGACGGGCTTTGACCAGTGGACCTCCCCACCCAGTTGTGTTAGGTCAGCCCATAGGAAAACTTTGGAGCAACATCTGGGCCAGACCCACAGCAAGATCCCCTCCGTGTAGACCCCACGCGTCCGTTTCCCCCCTCTAGGTGCCGGCGGCGGCGCCGTTCGTGAGGGGAGTCACACCCCGGACACGCGTGCCGGGCGTTTGCAACCGCCACAACACTTCCAGACTTGTGAGAGGCCGCCTACACAAGATTTGGCGGCATGCTAGCCCCCGGAGGCCGCCGGCCACAGCCGTAGACGCGCGAAGGGCAATCCGCGTAGAGGGAATTTTTCGGATTCGTCTCCATCACCAAAAATTATGAAAAAATACCATCGTTCCTATAGCACATGTGCCCACGTCGTGCAAAAAAACTCATGATTTTATCGCGCTCCGAGTATTTAGTAATATTGACGTCGCATCGTTACTGCAGAACGTCTACTACCGTGTCATCGCCGTCTATGAGGGGGGGCCACGCCCCGGAGATGCGTCCCGCCTCTTCGGACATGCCACCACACCACCCCGTATGTATGAGGGCCCGGGCCACGCTCCAGTGGCATTGCTACCCCCAGTGCCCCCGTCCCGCCTAACCCTGTAGCGTTTGACCACGGGATCTAGCCCTTTGACTTTGCACGGACGGGCTTTGACCAGTGGACGTCCCCACCCGGTTGTGTTAGGTCAGCCCATAGGAACACTTTGGAGCAACATCCGGGCCAGACCCACAGCAAGATCCCCTCCGTGTAGACCCCACGCGTCCGTTTCCCCATTCCAGGTGCGGGCGGCGGCACCGTCCGTGAGGGGGGCACACCTCGGACACGCGTGCCGGACGTTTGCAACCGCCACAACACTTCCAGACTTGTGAGAGGCCGCCTACGCAAGATTTGGCAGCATGCTAGCCCCCGGAGGCCGCCGGCCACAGCCGTAGACATGCGAAGGGCAATCCGCGTAGAGGCAATTTTTCG
>NW_021276804.1:2572-4583 GCF_002162155.2 Triticum dicoccoides | reverse complement strand
GGCACGCCCCGGAGACGCGTCCCGCCTCTTCGGACATGCCACCACACCACCCCGCATGTATGAGGGCCCGGTGCGACGCTCCAGTGGCATTGCTACCCCCCAGTGCCCCCGTCCCGACTAACCCTGTAGCGTTTGACCACGGGATCTAGCCCTTTGACTTTGCACGGACGGGCTTTGACCAGTGGACCTCCCCACCCGGTTGTGTTAGGTCAGCCCATAGGAACACTTTGGAGCAACATCCGGGCCAGACCCACAGCAAGATCCCCTCCGTGTAGACCCCACGCGTCCGTTTCCCCCCTCCAGGTGCCGGCGGCGGCGCCGTTCGTGAGGGGAGGCACACCCCGGACACGCGTGTCGGGCGTTTGCAACTGCCACAACACTTCCAGACTTGTGAGAGGCCGCCTACGCAAGATTTGGCGGCGCCGTCCATGAGGGGGGCACACCCCGGACACGCGTGCCGGGCGTTTGAAACCACCACAACACTTCTAGACTTGTGAGAGGCCGCCTACGCAAGATTTGGCGGCATGCTAGCCCCCGGAGGCCGCCGGCCATAGCCGTAGACGCGCGAAGGGCAATCCGCGTAGAGGGAATTTTTCGGATACTTCTCCATCACCAAAAATTATGAAAAAAATACCATCGTTCCTATAGCACATGTGCCCAGGTCGTGCAAAAAAATTCATGATTTTATCGTGCTCCGAGTATTTAGTTATATTGATGTCGCATCGTTACCGCAGAACGTCTACTACCGTGTCATCGCCGTCCATGAGGGGGGGCCACACCCCGGAGACGCGTCCCGCCTCTTCGGACATGCCACCACACCACCCCGCATGTATGAGAACCCCTCCGTGTAGACCCCACGCGTCCGTTTCCCCCCTCCAGGTGCCGGCGGTGGCGCCACCGTGAGGGGGGGGCACACCCCGGACACGCGTGCCGGGCGTTTGCAACCGCCACAACACTTCCAGACTTGTGAGAGGCCGCCTACGCAAGATTTGGCGGCATGCTAGCCCCCGAAGGCCGCCGGCCACAGCCATAGACAGCCGAAGGGCAATCCGCGTAGAGGGAATTTTTCGGATACTTCTCCATCACCAAAACTTATGAAAAAATACCATCGTTCCTATAGCACATGTGCCCACGTCGTGCAAAAAAACTCATGATTATATCGCGCTCCGAGTATTTAGTAATATTGACGCCGCATCGTTACCGCAGAACGTCTACCACCGTGTCATCGCCGTCCGTGAGGGGGGGGGGGCACCCATCGGAGACGTGTCCCGCCTCTTCGGATATGCCACCACACCACTCCGCTTGTATGAGGGCCCGGTGTGAAGCTCTGGTGGCATTGCTACCCCCAGTGCCCCCGTCCCGCCTAACCCTGTAGCGTTTGACCATGGGATCTAGCCCTTTGACTTTGCACGGACGGGCTTTGACCAGTGGACCTCCCCACCCGGTTGTGTTAGGTCAGCCCATAGGAACACTTTGGAGCAACATCCGGGCCAGACCCACAGCAAGATCCCCTCCGTGTAGACCCCACGCGTCCGTTTCCCCCTCCAGGTGACGGCGGCGGCGCCGCCGTGAGGGGGGGCACAACCCAGACACGCGTGTCGGGCGTTTGCAACAGCCACAACACTTCCAGACTTGTGAGAGGCCGCCTACGCAAGATTTGGCGGCATGCTAGCCCCCGAAGGCCGCCGGCCACAGCCATAGACAGCCGAAGGGCAATCCGCGTAGAGGGAATTTTTCGGATACTTCTCGATCACCAAAACTGATGAAAAAATACCATCGTTCCTATAGCACATGTGCCCACGTCGTGCAAAAAAACTCATGATTTTATCGTGCTCCGAGTATTTAGTAATATTGACGCCACATCGTTACCGCAGAACGTCTACTACCGTGTCATCGCCGTCCGTGAGGGGGGGGCACCCACCGGAGACGTGTCCCGCCTCTTCAGATATGCCACCACACCACCCCGCTTGTATGAGGGCCCGGTGCGAAGCTCCGGTGGCATTGCTACCCC
>NW_021276804.1:0-1916 GCF_002162155.2 Triticum dicoccoides | reverse complement strand
GGCACGCCCCGGAGACGCGTCCCGCCTCTTCGGACATGCCACCACACCACCCCGCATGTATGAGGGCCCGGTGCGACGCTCCAGTGGCATTGCTACCCCCCAGTGCCCCCGTCCCGACTAACCCTGTAGCGTTTGACCACGGGATCTAGCCCTTTGACTTTGCACGGACGGGCTTTGACCAGTGGACCTCCCCACCCGGTTGTGTTAGGTCAGCCCATAGGAACACTTTGGAGCAACATCCGGGCCAGACCCACAGCAAGATCCCCTCCGTGTAGACCCCACGCGTCCGTTTCCCCCCTCCAGGTGCCGGCGGCGGCGCCGTTCGTGAGGGGAGGCACACCCCGGACACGCGTGTCGGGCGTTTGCAACTGCCACAACACTTCCAGACTTGTGAGAGGCCGCCTACGCAAGATTTGGCGGCGCCGTCCATGAGGGGGGCACACCCCGGACACGCGTGCCGGGCGTTTGAAACCACCACAACACTTCTAGACTTGTGAGAGGCCGCCTACGCAAGATTTGGCGGCATGCTAGCCCCCGGAGGCCGCCGGCCATAGCCGTAGACGCGCGAAGGGCAATCCGCGTAGAGGGAATTTTTCGGATACTTCTCCATCACCAAAAATTATGAAAAAAATACCATCGTTCCTATAGCACATGTGCCCAGGTCGTGCAAAAAAATTCATGATTTTATCGTGCTCCGAGTATTTAGTTATATTGATGTCGCATCGTTACCGCAGAACGTCTACTACCGTGTCATCGCCGTCCATGAGGGGGGGCCACACCCCGGAGACGCGTCCCGCCTCTTCGGACATGCCACCACACCACCCCGCATGTATGAGAACCCCTCCGTGTAGACCCCACGCGTCCGTTTCCCCCCTCCAGGTGCCGGCGGTGGCGCCACCGTGAGGGGGGGGCACACCCCGGACACGCGTGCCGGGCGTTTGCAACCGCCACAACACTTCCAGACTTGTGAGAGGCCGCCTACGCAAGATTTGGCGGCATGCTAGCCCCCGAAGGCCGCCGGCCACAGCCATAGACAGCCGAAGGGCAATCCGCGTAGAGGGAATTTTTCGGATACTTCTCCATCACCAAAACTTATGAAAAAATACCATCATTCCTATAGCACATGTGCCCACGTCGTGCAAAAAAACTCATGATTATATCGCGCTCCGAGTATTTAGTAATATTGACGCCGCATCGTTACCGCAGAACGTCTACTACCGTGTCATCGCCGTCCGTGAGGGGGGGGGGCACCCATCGGAGACGTGTCCCGCCTCTTCGGATATGCCACCACACCACTTCGCTTGTATGAGGGCCCGGTGCGAAGCTCCGGTGGCATTGCTACCCCCAGTGCCCCCGTCCCGCCTAACCCTGTAGCGTTTGACCATGGGATCTAGCCCTTTGACTTTGCACGGACGGGCTTTGACCAGTGGACCTCCCCACCCGGTTGTGTTAGGTCAGCCCATAGGAACACTTTGGAGCAACATCCGGGCCAGACCCACTGCAAGATCCCCTTCGTGTAGACCCCACGCGTCCGTTTCCCCCCTCCAGGTGCCGGTGGCGGCGCCGTCCGTGAGGGGGGCACACCTCAGACACGCGTGTCGGGCGTTTGCAACTGCCACAACACTTCCAGACTTGTGAGAGGCCGCCTACGCAAGATGTGGCGGCATGCTAGCTCCCGGAGGCCGCCGGCCACAGCCGTAGACGCGCGAAGGGCAATCCGCGTAGAGGGAATTTTTCGGATTCTTCTCCATTACCAAAATTTATGAAAAAATACGATCGTTCCGATAGCACATGTGCCCACGTCGTGCAAAAAAAAACTCATGATTTTATCGTGCTCCGAGTATTTAGTAATATTGACGCCGCTACGTTACCGTAGAACGTCTACTACCATGTCATCGCCGTCCGTGAGGGGGGGG
>NW_021276803.1:0-1126 GCF_002162155.2 Triticum dicoccoides | reverse complement strand
TGACTTCCCGGATGTCTTTCCAGAGGAATTGCCAGGTGTTCCACCTGACAGGGATGTTGAGTTTGTAATAGACCTCATTCCAGGAACCGTTCCGATTGCTAGAAGACCTTATAAGATGGCACCCCTAGAACTAGCCGAGCTTAAGAAACAACTCGATGAGTCCTTGAAAAAGGGTTTCATCCGACCTAGCTCATCTCCGTGGGCTTGCCCCGTCCTATTCGTCAAGAAGAAGGATGGTACGGACCGGATGGTTGTAGATTACCGACCTGTTAATTTGGTCACAATCAAGAACAAATATCCACTTCCTAGGATCAACGACCTGTATGATCAGCTCGCTGGATCCTCAGTCTTCTCCAAGATGGATTTGAGGTTGGGCTACCACCAAATCAAAATCAGAAACGGGGACATTCCTAAAACGGCCTTTGTTACTCGTTACGGCCAATACGAGTACACCATCATGTCCTTCGGATTAACCAACGCTCCAGCCACCTTTTCTCGGTTAATGAACTCAATCTTCATGGAGTATTTGGATAAATTCGTCGTGGTTTACCTTGATGATATACTCATCTACTCCAAGAACGAGGAAGAACATGCCGAACATCTAAGGCTAGTGTTGCAGAAACTTCGAGAGCACCGCCTTTATGCCAAATTTTCTAAATGTGAATTCTGGTTGTCAGAAGTGACCTATCTGGGTCATGTAATATCTGGTAAAGGTATTGCTGTTAACCCTGAGCGAGTTCAAGCCGTTCTTAATTGGACTCCACCTGAATCGGTCAAGCAAGTTCGGAGTTTTCTGGGCTTAGCGAGCTATTGTCGTCGCTTTGTCGAGAACTTCTCCAAAGTTGCCAAACCTCTAACCGAACTCCTCAAGAAAGATAAGAAGTTCGAATGGACTCCACAATGTGAGCACAGCTTTCAGGAACTGAAAAGACGCCTGACTTCTGCTCCCGTACTGGTACCGCCAGACTTTTCTAAGGACTTTGCTATCTACTGCGACGCCTCGCGACAAGGACTAGGTTGCATTCTCATGCAAGATCGACACGTAATTGCCTACGCTTCACGGCAATTGCACCCACATGAGGAGAATTATCCCACTCATGATCTAGAGCTTGCAGCCGTAGTCTAT
>NW_021276802.1:0-1266 GCF_002162155.2 Triticum dicoccoides | reverse complement strand
GGGTTAACAGCAATACCTTTACCAGATATTACATGACCCAGATAGGTCACTTCTGACAACCAGAATTCACATTTAGAAAATTTGGCATAAAGGCGATGCTCTCGAAGTTTCTGCAACACTAGCCTTAGATGTTCGGCATGTTCTTCCTTGTTCTTGGAGTAGATGAGTATATCATCGAGGTAAACCACGACGAATTTATCCAAATACTCCATGAAGATTGAGTTCATTAACCGAGAAAAGGTGGCTGGAGCGTTGGTTAATCCGAAGGACATGACGGTGTACTCGTATTGGCCGTAACGAGTAACAAAGGCCGTTTTAGGAATGTCCCCGTTTCTGATTTTGATTTGATGGTAGCCCAACCTCAAATCCATCTTGGAGAAGACTGAGGATCCAGCGAGCTGATCATACAGGTCGTTGATCCTGGGAAGTGGATATTTGTTCTTGATTGTGACCAAATTAACAGGTCGGTAATCTACAACCATCCGGTCCGTACCATCCTTCTTCTTGACGAATAGGACGGGGCAAGCCCACGGAGATGAGCTAGGTCGGATGAAACCCTTTTTCAAGGACTCATCGAGTTGTTTCTTAAGCTCGGCTAGTTCTAGGGGTGCCATCTTATAAGGTCTTCTAGCGATCGGAACGGTTCCTGGAATGAGGTCTATTACAAACTCAACATCCCTGTCAGGTGGAACACCTGGCAATTCCTCTGGAAAGACATCCGGGAAGTCACGGACTACCGGAACGTCCTCAAGGTCTGGCAAAGGGCTGGCGTTAAGAGAATATAATTGTCGCTTGGCTATTCGGGTCAAGACATTGACTATCTCTCCCGAAGGATGGGTGAGTTGAACAGTCCTAGAGAAGCAATCGATTTGGGCATGATGAGCTGACATCCAGTCCATACCCAAAATGATATTAATATCTGAAGATTTAAGGGCTATCAAAGACGCGAGGAAAACAAGTCTGTCGACTTGGATTTCATTTCCATGGCTTACTCTAGAAGTTTGCCATTTGGATCCCGGAGTTTGAATTACCATAGAGGTTGGCATATCACCGAATGCGACGTTATGCAAGCGAGCATAGTTTTCAGATATAAAAGAATGAGAGGCTCCTGTATCGAAAAGGACAGATGCCGGGTGGCAGTTAACAAGAAGCGTACCGAGAACGACGTTGGGATCCTCTTGAGCTTCTTCGGCAGAGATACAGTTGACATGGCCACGTGAAGCGGTGACCGGCTTGGCGTGGAATATTTTTCCTGTCGGCTTGCCA
>NW_021276801.1:0-1599 GCF_002162155.2 Triticum dicoccoides | reverse complement strand
TAGGAGGATGAGCGTGCAACGTGTGTCACTGCAGAAAACACGGAATGTTAAAAGAAAAACGATCGAAATGTAAGAATTCATATGTTACGGGCCGGTTGAGGGGAGGACTTACTCGGGAAAGTAAGGCACGAGGAAGTTATCCTTATCTTGGTTTGCCAGAATGACGCCTTCGAGGTAAGAACTCGCGACTTGCCGGTCCCCAGCGCTGCCCAAGATCTTGGCACGCATGTAGAAGGGGTCGACTATCACGATGTCCGGGGTCTTGTCGCGAATGATCCGCATCTCCATACTCAGCGAAAATAGCCGAACGAAGGTGTAGTGCAGCGGATGAAGGTTCAATATAGCGTGGATGTCATCAAAACGCAGGACGATCGTACGCCCGATGGAGTTATCCACAAAGCCCTTGCCCTCTGGCACCTTGGCCGCGAAAACCGGGTATGCCACATCCTTCTCTCTGAGACGCCGCTTCTCCAAAGCAAGAACACTGTCATGCAGACTCCGCATAGCAGCGGTTGCAGCATTGAGCATATTTGTCGGTAGCATCGCCCTACCCGCCACATGCACCCTCCTCGAGATATCCTGCGGTGAAGGTGGCCCGTCCTGAGCACGGATCGTACTCCGTGCCGGCTGGCTCGCACCCTTCTTAGTCTTTCTTTTGCGTGCCTTCTTCTTCTCCTGTAATGGGACCGAGTTCTGCTCACAGACCGCCTTCTTGAGTGTGTTGGGGCTGATAATATTTCGCACCTCGCCTATCTGAGGCTCGGTGAAGTCGGCAGCTGGAGGCGTCTCCTGAGAGCTGAACGCCAGACGGCGCCTGTTGCAACTTGGCTTCTCCGCGGTACGAGCTAGATCGCACACGTCTTTTGTTGGGTTTGGTTCTTGAGAAGGAGGCCCCATGAAGTCGCCATCGTACCCATGCTCGGCAAAGTACTGATCGACATTGCCAAATGTATCATCGTCGTCGTTGTCGTCGTCGTTCTGATCCTGTGCCATATGCATGTTTGGATCTAGTGGCATAGGGATGTCCGGCACCGTTACGGTGGTCTTGCCATGGGGCCGACTTGGCACCGGCACGACTGGCGGTGTTGTCTTTGGGGTGGTGTCCCCCGCCCCCAAACGAATCTGGCTCTTCGGCCAAAGCAGGGGCCAGCTTAGGCAGGCGCTGAGGGTCATCACGTCTTCATCGTCGGCCCCGACGGGTCGAATCGGAGGTAACAAGTCGTCGCAGCCTGGCAGCACCCGAACCAGTTGAACCCTAAACAAGTTGGGTGGCATCTGGGTACCGTGGAACAAGGGGTTGCCCGGTTGAACGATTTTTCCCTTGGCGACATCGACCAACTCGTTGTTCACGAAGTGGAGGAGAGTGCACGGAACATCGGCGGCGCCCTGCGAAAACATGTAGGGCGTCAGGGATGCCCAGTCAAAGGCAAGGAGATGAAGTCCTCGGCCGAGAGAGGCTTAATTAGTTACCGTGATGATGGCGTCGAGCTCGGCTAATGTCGAGGCACCGCCAACGGCGGGCGTGCAGTTGACGGAGGGGCCGCTTGCTGAAGAGGTGCCGGCCGGCGTACACCCGGGTGCATTAAGCTCCCGTGCCGG
>NW_021276800.1:0-2795 GCF_002162155.2 Triticum dicoccoides | reverse complement strand
GGGACAGGAGATATGGTGAGTGATTCCTAATTGACGAAAAAAGGAATTTAGGCGTTCATATTCGCCACCCCAGTCTGTTTGCATAGTGATTATTTTTTTATTGAACAACCTTTCAACAAGGGTTTGGAATTCATGAAAGACCTTAAACACTTCGGATCGGTGCTTAAGTAGATATACTAGTCGCGAACCCGTGCATTCGCATGGGCTAGCATGCAATACAACTTTGTTTGATATGAGATTGTAGTTATTTTTAGTGCTATGGCTTGTCTCCTATAAAATAACTAAAAACGTATGGACAAAGTAAAATTAAAACTACGCCTATTTATTAATTACAAAAATTAATGATATGAAAAAGTCACATTAATTAGAAGTATAATCATTACATAAATTTAAAATATAATTATTAACAATATAATATTGGCTATATAATTTGTACTTATAATTTTTTGATTGGATTTATCTTTAATACTAAACAATAATAATTTCAAATTGGTATGTCTAGCTCGTGGTCTGAGAAGGTTCAAGTCAAGCAAACTTTCTCACAAAATCAAAATATACATTTGATATAATTAAATGAGATTGCACAATATTCTGCTGGAAAATAGACTCCACATTGTTCATTTCACCATGGAAGATCCCGCAATATTCTTAAATACATAACATTGTTTTTTTAGATCAGTGTTATTGTCTGTTTTTTATCTTGAATAATGCAGTTTTGATAGAGAGAAGGAATTTTTAGTTGTATCTTGTACCAATCACTCAAATTTCTAAATTCTTTAGTTGTAAAAGAAATTTACGCGATGAAATAAACATTCTCTCACTTTGTATTTTTATTCAGTAAAATGATACAAATAATCCTTAAATCCGTAATACACTATCGATAAAGAAGAATAGGGCCTTTTATATTTGCATGATCTATTCAGAGCATGATCAACCATAAAAGAGCATAAGTAGGAATGACATAGCGTTCAGTCTTTAAATGGTGGGAAATATTGGATGGAAGATAGTACCAGATATTTACTGAGGATACCATTGGATATGTATAGAAACATGTGAGACATTGGATGTCCCATTTTGTCCTACAACCCGCAAAAATCTTTGTCGAAACATAGGATGATGCATTTAAGAATTGAAATTCGGCCAAACAAACAGGCCCCTTTTTGCAAAATCATTTAGATGGATGAACCAATAATTCAGTACATGCTCTAAACATGAGTTCCAAGTTATTATATACATGGAGCAAGCATCTCTTATCCCATACAAAGTGGCACTCATCTGAAAGATGCTATTGAGGGTCTTGACAGCAGTATCTATTTAAACAATATCTATTAATATGACTCACCTTACGTACCTTGAGGATTGCCCAGAATTAAGGCCATATTTTTTTTGCTCAACTTACATACCATGATGGTACGTAACCCAGAATTAAGGACACACTCTTCTATCTGATACCTCTCCAAATGTCCGAGACATAATATGTTAAACTGGACGCTTCAGAACTAATCAAAACATATCACGAAGAACTGAAAACATAATGCATAACATACACTTAATTCCATATTTGACATGATAGTGTCTATCACGTGCATGCATCCATATTTGTACAATCTATTGGGCTGCTACCTTACAGAAATTTGTTCAGCAATTTTCATTCAGGCACAGAAATTAAATATCTCATATAAACTCTTTTTAATTTCATATTAACTACAACTGCATGTGCATGCCTGTTATTGTACAAATATATCTTCCGGCAACCATGTTAGGACTTATCATAGCTCTTGCGCTGTTAACCTGTCATTATCTTAAGAATCCACCTACTGTTGAAAGAAAATCTTCTTTCACATCATCCTAAAGTAATCGTGTTTTACTTCCCAGCTTTTCCCTTTCTTGGAAATCATCTTCTCCATCTCATTCCTAAAGATGCTTGTTCATAGGCTTCCTTCAGCACAATATAGACCATGTGCTCATCCTCGAAATGCTACAGAAACAGGCGCAGATTTTCAAAACAACCTGCCTGGGGGTTTTTAATTGCAGAAAACACATCAAATATTAGCATGAAGCGAGCAATCGACCAACATGGACATTCAGAATCACCGTTTGGCTAGATGTCTCGTATCTAAGACCCCTTTGCCTAAACATGACACATGGCGCATCTGGGTAGCTCTTCTGGATCATAGTTTTGCCGAGTGCGCAAAACGACAAAACTATGTTAAACTTGGTCATAGTAGAGCTACCCAGATGCGCCATGTCTCGTCATTCAGTCTCTATCATTTGTTTGCCGAGTTACTGTGTTTTGCACTTGGCAAAGTTTTTTGCAGTTGTCTAGTAAGTGCACGTGGAAAAGGACACAGCAAAATAAACATTGCTGGCGGGCATGCAGCATAGTCGTGTTTTCTCAGTGCTGCCGTGTTTTTTTTGGCCTTTGCCGAGTGCATTTGGCATTCATCAAAATTGGGAATTCCAGTAGTGAGCATGTCCTGTGCCTAATATATATTGTCCATGCATAGAAATAAAAAAGAGTATGTAAATATACTTAAAATACTCTTTGCAACATATGTGAGGAAAAATGTATATATTATATCGACCGGATTTTCTTCAAGTGTCTATTGACTAATAGAATTGTGAAGATCATTAAAATTTATATCTATACATGAGTAGCAAAAAAAATCTTCACTGTGTCGAGAAAATTAGCACAAAAGTAATGGTTATCCAACATAAAGGGACAATATATATTAGAGGAGCAAAAGAGGGACAAATGGTCTTGAAAAGCCATAAGTTTCGAACCATAAGTTTCG
>NW_021276799.1:0-975 GCF_002162155.2 Triticum dicoccoides | reverse complement strand
CCCCCCGGGCCCCTCTCGCTCTCCTTCCCCCTCATCCTCTCTCTGGACCCCCTCCTCCTCCTCTGCTCTCCCTCCCTCTCGTCACCGAACGCACCTGAGAGCGCCGCTCGCCGTAGCCATGACCACAGCCACCCCCTCTCCTCTCCGACGCGCTTCCGAGCTCCGCCACGACGTCGTCGTCCTCTCCATCGAGTCACGCGGCGCCAGAAGCTCTGCTGCATCTCCAACGCCGCCGTTTCCGACCTCGGGTGCCGGTGATCCCCGCCGTCGATTCGCCGGACCCCGTGCCTCCCCTGCCTCGCCAGCAGCACCAGAAGAACCGCGGTGAGCCGCTGCATCGTTTCCCCCATGCCTCTTTGCTTAATTCACCCCCTAGCCGCTCCCTCCACCGGAGCCGAGACGCTCCGCCGCACGGGCTCGTCGCCGGTGAAGCCCCGGTGACCAAATGGTCCCACGCCTGCGTCCGTTGCACTCGTTGCGTCCCGTAGAGTAAAACTAGCGCGACCACCATCTTGTTTGCACACGCAGCGCCGGTCCCGCGAACCCCCGAGCTCCGGCCGCCGCCGGGGTCGATGCCGCGCTCAACTCCGGCCACCCCACGCCCTCTCGTGGGTCCCCCTAGATGCGCGGGAGCACGGGCTTCCTCTTGGTGCCCTCAGCGCGACCAGCCGCGGGCCGTAGCGCCGTCCCGAGCAACTCCGGCGAGGTCTCGCCGTCGCCGTGGTCGCCGGCGTCATTCGCCGATGTGGCCACTTAATTAGGGGCTAATCACCCTATGAGCCACTGCCATGTGGGCCCCTGCGCCTAATTAGGATTAGTATTTTTTCTGTTTAGTTTAACTAACCACATGGGCCCCACCCGTCAGTTTTGACCACGCTGACATGGACGTTGACCGACCCCACACGTCAGTATTGACCTGCTGACGTGTCTGTTGACCCGGCCCCACCTGCCATTGACACTAACCAGCCTCAGTCA
>NW_021276798.1:0-1022 GCF_002162155.2 Triticum dicoccoides | reverse complement strand
CGTTGCCGTGCTCCGGCACCCCGGAGCCCCTCTACCCCCTGCGGCCATCGGCCTGCGCCCGCGTGCGCGCTCGACGCGCCGGGCCCGCGCCTCGGCCGCGCTCACAGCGGCCCCGCCTCCATCGTGCCCGCTCGTCGCCGTCCTTGCCCGGCTCCACGAGCGCACGCCCCCTGCCTCCCTGCGTCGCCGGCACCCCACCGTGCCCCGCCAGTCCCGCCACCGCGGTTGGCCTGGGCGGGTGCCGTATCAGGCACCCACGCGCCCGTGCCCGCATCGGCCCCCTGGGGCCAATGACATGGGGGTCCCACCCCAGAACGTTAAAAAAAGTATATAAAAATAAATAAAACAATAATTAAAATAAAAATAAATTTAATTAACTAAATTAATTAAGTTAATTAACCTAAATTAATTAATCTAATTAACCTGTTAGCTTAATTAAACAGTAATTAGTTTAACTAAATCCTAATTAACCTAACAGAGTATGACAGGTGGGTCCCATTGGACCCACGCGTCAGTTTGACCCAGTCAACCCCTGTTGACTGCTGATGTCAGCATGACATCATGCTGACGTCATAAATCCATTTTCCGAATTAATTAAATAATTAAATAAATTCCAGAAATTAATAAACTCTTTAGAAAATCATATCTTTTAATCCGTAACTCGGATTAAAATATTTTCAACATGAAAGTTGCTCAGAACGACGAGACGAATCCGGATACGCGGTCCGTTCGTCCGCCACACACCCCTAACCTATCGAACCCGCAACTTTCCCCCTCCGGCTCCTCTGCCCGAAAACACGAAACACCGGGAATACTTTCCCGGGGGTTTTCCCCCCTTCACCGGTATCACCTACTACCGCGTTAGGGCACACCGAACACCGCGTATTGCCTTGATATATTTTGTGGTGCTTTGTTTGCTCTGTATTCATTATTTCTTCCCCCTCTTCTCTCCGGTAGACTACGAGACCGACGCTGCTGCTGACCAGTTCGACTACGGAGTTGACGACCCCTCTCTCTTGCCA
>NW_021276797.1:0-1195 GCF_002162155.2 Triticum dicoccoides | reverse complement strand
AGGAGTTCGCTGACGTTTTTCCACAAGACGTGCCACCGGGATTACCGCCTATTCGAGGGATTGAGCATCAGATTGACTTAATTCCCGGTGCTTCACTTCCAAACCGTGCACCATACCGTACCAATCCAGAGGAGACGAAGGAGATTATGCGTCAAGTACAAGAGCTTCTCGACAAAGGTTATATACGCGAATCCCTTAGTCCTTGTGCTGTTCCTATTATTCTAGTGCCGAAAAAGGATGGTACATCACGTATGTGTGTTGATTGTAGAGGCATTAATAATATTACTATTCGTTATCATCATCCTATTCCTAGGCTAGATGATATGCTTGATGAATTGAGTGGCTCTACAATATTCTCCAAAGTTGATTTGCGTAGTGGCTACCATCAAATTTGTATGAAATTGGGAGATGAATGGAAAACAGCATTTAAAACTAAGTTTGGATTATATGAGTGGTTAGTCATGCCTTTTGGGTTAACTAATGCACCTAGTACTTTCATGAGATTAATGAACAAAGTTTTACATGCTTTCAATGGACGATTTGTGGTAGTTTACTTTGATGACATATTGATTTATAGCAGATCTTTGGAGGAACATTTGGAACATTTACGTGCTGTTTTTATTGCTCTACGTGATGCACGTTTGTTTGGTAACCTTGGGAAGTGCAACTTTTGCACCGACCGAGTATCTTTTCTTGGCTATGTTGTTACTCCACAGGGAATTGAAGTTGATAAAGCCAAGATTGAAGCTATTGAGAGTTGGCCGCAGCCCAAAACGGTCACACAAGTGAGGAGTTTTCTTGGCCTCGCTGGATTCTATAGGCGTTTTGTGAGAGATTTCAGCACCATTGCTGCACCTCTCAATGAGCTTACAAAGAAAGATGTGCCTTTTCTTTGGGGTACCGCACAGGAAGAAGCCTTCACGGTATTGAAAGATAAGTTGACACATGCTCCTTTACTCCAACTTCCTGATTTTAATAAGACTTTTGAGCTTGAATGTGATGCTAGTGGAATTGGATTAGGAGGTGTGTTATTACAAGATGGCAAACCTGTTGCATACTTTTCTGAAAAATTGACTGGGCCTAGTCTGAATTATTCTACTTATGATAAAGAATTATATGCTCTTGTTCGGACTTTAGAAACATGGCAACATTATTTATGGCCCAAAGAATTTGTTATACATTCTGATCATGAATC
>NW_021276796.1:0-956 GCF_002162155.2 Triticum dicoccoides | reverse complement strand
TCCCGAGATTCAAGCGTAGGGTAAGGTGAAGGGGGAACGCAAACTAGCACAATCTTCATGATCCAGGTTGCACTTCAACTGAACGTTGATTCGTTCACCATCATTGTCTCGAATCTTGCTCTGAGAACTCCAGCTAACACGACCACGAGAGGAGAAGGAGACTCTAGAAGGATCGATCTTCTCGAAGCTCGAACAACTTAGGATCAACTCGCAGAATGAGGCATAGTAACACCACTCGAGCTAAGACACAAAACACACATCTAGAGGGATGGAGTGGAACAAATGACGAGGGTTCACTAGGTAGACAACAATTCCACGCTAAAAAGGGTGGTGAATGGTTGTCAACGTAGCGAGGAGTTGAGTTTCCATGATACCATAACGATGCACCTTAGGGAAGGTGACTCGTAGAAATATCCCCTTAAGTGGCAAAAAGAATTACCTTTGATTCAGAGATCATTGAAACCCTTTAAACCAGCCCAAGGCAATTCTCGAGCGATCGTTTGGAGGGGGTCGGTAGAATGGCATACTCGGACTTGGATAATGTGGATTACCTTGTTGAAGACAACGTAATGGATGAATTTGCTTATCACCGGAAATGGAAGAGACCCATGGTAGAATGGCCCATTGGCGGTGCAAGCTGGGAACAAAATGCAAATGCTGGGAATGATTCTGGTAACTGGGGAAGGACCCAACAATAGAGAGTGAATTCACTGTTTGAAAAGGTCATAGCATTGCCGAGGAAACTGAGAGCAATCCAGGTAGTGCCGATGATAACACGTAGCGCTTGTGCGTGCTCTCAAGAACTTGAGCATTTCCACAATCATCAAGGTTTTATCAACAACCGCGTCAAGGGTGCTGACAACACAACATACTACCACGATGAATAGCGATGGACGATGCAGATGCAAAGGAAGATAACACTTTCTCAGATTTCACCTTAGCGAGGCCAAGGGGAC
>NW_021276795.1:0-503 GCF_002162155.2 Triticum dicoccoides | reverse complement strand
ATTTAGCTCTCTAAACAATTAGGTAAATGACTGAAAAACAACAAATGATGTCAGAACATGTTGGAAATTGATGACGTCGCTTTGAATGTTGCATACTGAACACAAAAGAAGTCCGGAGTTCAAATAAGTTTAAAAAACATTGAAATGCCCATGTAACAGATGAGTTCTCGTCCGAAACCCTGATACTCCGAAAGAGATTGTCCAGTTTGTACACGAAGTGCGTCCAGTTTTTGCCGTGACCCTCTCTACTCTTTCGTACATGCTATACGGGTGAAATCATGATACCGTTCCAAGTTTCAACATTTTCACAGTTCATTTTGTAGTGATTTTCAATTTCACGGTCATTTAGCTCTCTAAACAATTAGGTAAATGACTGAAAAACAACAAATAATGTCAGAACATGTTGGAAATTGATGAGTTGCTTTGAATGCTGCATACTGAACACAAAAGAAGTCCGGAGTTCAAATAAATTTAAAAAACATTGAAGTGCCCGTGTAACAGAT
>NW_021276794.1:0-1132 GCF_002162155.2 Triticum dicoccoides | reverse complement strand
GCGTCGGACCCATAAGTACTCAAACTGCTCGCGGCGAGTGCGCGAATCCAAAAAATACCCCCCGCTTGCGCCAGGAGGCCCGGAGTACCCTCAAATTCAGCCTTTAGCAGGACTTTTTGGCACTGAAAGTCAAAGAACATCATTCGTCGATGTTTTTCAGACAAGTTTCTGAACCCATTGGCACTTCCTTTTGAAGGAAATTCGAGAGATTATGTTGCTTATAGACATTAGCCCCCCTGGTAGGGACAAACGTACCTTTCTGCAGATGCTCTATGATCCGGGAAATCTCATTTGGCCGTAAATTAAAGAAAATCCAGCGGCTATATGCCTTATTATCATTGTTTTCGCCGGATGGCATGTTGTAACTCATGCGCGTAAAAGCCAAGAACAAAAGGGCATTCCTGGCATCGGTCAATATATATGTGGAAACGATATCTCCTCTATAGAGGACAAGAAATGTTGGGGCAATCAGGCAAAAAGCACACGAGAAAATGAAGTACTTTCAAGGACTGCCATAGAATGGACAGATGTTCACTAGAACGGTCATAATTTTGTCATTCGGAGTCCGTGTCGGACCCATAAGAACTCAAACTGCTCGCGGCGAGCGCGCGAATTCAAAAATTATTGCCCGCTTGCGCCAGGAGGCCCGGAGTACCCTCAATTTCAGCTTGAAGTTGGACTTTTTGGCCCTGAAAGTCAAAGAACATCATTCGTCGTTGTTTTTTAGACAAGTTTCTGAACCCATTGACACTTCCTTTTGAAGGAAATTCGAGAGATTATGTTGCTTATAGACATTAGCCCCCTGGTTGGGACAAACGTATGTTTCTGTAGATGCTCTATGATCCTGGCAATCTCATTTGGACGTAAATTGAAGAAAATCCAGCGGCTATATGCCTTATTCTCCTTGTTTTCGCCAGATGGCATGCTGTAACTCATGCGCGTGAAAGCCAAGAATAAAAGGGCATTCCTGGCATCGGTCAATATATATGTGGAAACGATATCTCCTCTATAGAGGACAAGAAATTTTTGGGCAATCACGCAAAAAGCCCACAAGAAAATGAAGTACTTTCAAGGACTACCATAGAATGGACAAATGTTCACTAAAACGGTCATAATTTTGTCATTCGGAGTC
>NW_021276793.1:0-1737 GCF_002162155.2 Triticum dicoccoides | reverse complement strand
CACACACACACACACACACACACACACACACACATATATATATATATATATATATATATAGGACTCCTCTTTTATACTCCCGGATGTATGTACTCCTACTCTTATTGGATCGGGTTAGTTGAGAGATCTAGGGACGCATCCAAGTTGAAACAAACCAGCCATGCTACTTAAAAAAAACTAATTTGTTTCCTATTTACTCAGTAACTACTCCAACCAGCCGTGCCACTCATTCAAAACGTAAGCTATTCTTTCTTGGTTTTTTCAGTGTAACCGGGGTGGTATATTATTTTATGGTGTATATACTAGTTGCCAGGTTAGGGGTATATAATATTACAATCACTGAGGTATATACATTTTTTTATAAAAGGGGTATATACTGCTTGTCAAGTTAAGGCATATATATTGTTCGGGTATATACTGCTGGCCAAGTTTGGGCATATATACTATACAAGTTTTTATTTAAGAGTACATACTGCGTACTGCTTTTCTTCTAGGGAAGAGGAATAGTACTATTTAGTCGCAAAAGAGTGTACTGTTTGGCAGTTCCATGCAAAAAAAAAATTGTTTGGAAGTCCAAAGGTATATACTTCCTTTCTCTAAACAACAGAATATACAGTGATTTTATTACGATAAGTGTGTAGTGTTGCGTTTAAAAAGAAGTATCTCAAGGTAATTATTATACGTATAACAGTTTATATAGTTGGTGTGAAGGGAGTATTGTAGTACAAGTATGGTGCCAAATCTCAATAGAAAATTTAAGAACAAGAATGGTAAAATGTGTATATACTGAATAATTATATTACAGAAGTACTATACACCAATCTTGACAAAAATGGGTCCATCCAAAAACAAGATTAAATTAGCACGCATGTGCACTTCGCCTCTACATTTTCATGCAGATGTATACACCAGACCACTAAAAAACTTAGTATACTCTAAAGTCTAACCACGACATCCTAAGGTCTAACTAGTCCACATCTTTACTGATGCATCAGATTTTGTGATCGATTCATCGTGAATACTCTAAACACAACTCCGTAGACGTCGTCGGTCATTTGTACATTTCCGCATGTTGTGTGAGAGCGTTGTTCATCTGTCACCGCTGGCCGTGTGTTGCATGACGCGGGCGATCTGCTATGAGCCTATGAGCCAAATCTCATACTCATATATCGTCCAGCTGCTGCTCTCGTCGTGGTTGAACATGGATGAATCAGGTCGCCTCCGGCCGCGCGTTTCATGAGATCGTCGTACTTCTTGATTACAACCTTGCAGTTATATTGCTTACTCATTTAGATTTGATTACAAAGAATGCATAAATACGTCCGAACTCAATGAAAGTGAATAGCAGAACGTACCTGGGCTCCGTGATCAAAGAAAATTATGCCGCTGTTGTTGGCGTAGCCACATCCGCCGCCGAGTCAGCGGCCGCCGCCGCCGAATCAGACGAAGGTGGTATCCTGGCCGCCGCCGCCGCACCCGTTTGCAGGTAACAGGGGAATATATTGTTAGGTTTTTCTATTTTTACGTCAGAAGTGAGATAAAGCCGAGTCGCCTGGACCCTATAAATATGGATCGATCAACAAATATCCGAACAACCGTGATCTCTGCATGCGCTAATATTCGGTGTTAATTTTTTTAATAAAAGAAATTTAAAAGTGGGATGCAGGGAAGTGACAAATGGCATGAGAGTACGTACTCCTAGGAGTACTAACCCATTTTCCTATATATATATATATA
>NW_021276792.1:0-1177 GCF_002162155.2 Triticum dicoccoides | reverse complement strand
TTCTACCGACCCCGCCAATCGATTGCTGTGATTTGCCTTAGGCTGATATAGAGAGTCTTAACGATCTCTATATCAAAGGTAATTCTTTTTGCCACTTAAGATAATAATCTACGAATCACCCCCCTCCAGGATGTTTCGTCGTGGTATCATGGCAACTCAACTCCTCGCTACGTTGACAACCGTTCACCACCTTCTTAGGTGTGGAATCGTTGTCTACCTAGTGAACCTTCGTCATCCGTTTCTTTCCACCCCTCTTGATGTGTATCTCGTGTCTCAACCCGAGAGATGGTCCTATGTCTCATTCCGTGAGTTGTTCGATCTTCGAGAAGATCGACCCTTCTAGAGTCTCCTTCTTCCCTCCATGTCATGTTGACAGGATTTCTCAGAGCAAGACTTCAAGACAATGATGGTGGACGAATCAAAGTCCATTTGAAGTGCAACCTGGATCGTGAAGATTGTGCTAGTTTGCGTTCCCTTTTCACCTTACCCTACGCTTGAATATCGAGACGAGATTCTTGTTTAGTGGGGGTGAGTTGTCACATCCCTAGCTTCTGGCATTGCTCTAGGCTAGCTTCATGTGTGCATCATGTCTATATTTTTGAAACTTGAATTGAGGAATATTGGAAGCCTCAAAACCCTAAATAAAAGAGGGGCAAAAACCCTAGAAATCTCATCCATTGCTCCAAAAGGCTCTTCTTAAATGTTTGATAATTTTTGGTAAGGGTTCTGGTCCCAACCAAAATATTGAACATTTTTAAGGATTTATTTTTGGGACTTTGAATTTAAATCATTAGCTATTTGAATTTGAATTATATTCATATAATTAGAATATAATTTCAAATATCCCTGAAATATTTTATAAGCTTTTGGAAAAGTCCATCTAGCAATATAAAATATTCAGTGGAGTTTTTGGCATTGTTTGAATTATTCTTAAATTCAAAACAGTGGCAAAAGAATTAAATAAAAACAAAACAGAACAGAAAAATATAACACAGAATTTACCTGGACCTTACCTGGCAACCCACCCACGCGGCCCGCTACTGTGCAGCCCAGCAGAAGCCGGCCCAGCCCACCACTGCAGCCCTCCGTCGTCTTCCTCCCCTCGCCCCGAAGCTGCTGCGTGCTCGCACGCGCACGGCCGCGCGGCCACCTCCTGCTTGCCGACGAGCTTCTGGCC
>NW_021276791.1:0-970 GCF_002162155.2 Triticum dicoccoides | reverse complement strand
CCGTCGAATTCACCGTCACCAGCGCGTCCCCGAGCCCGCTAACCATCCCTGCAGCTCCGCGGTGAGCCCCCGGATCGTTTCCCCCTTCTTCCCTGATCTCTTTCGACTTCTAGGCCCTAGCCCCACCTCGGCCGAGAGCTCCACGCCGCCGGCGATGTCGCCGTCGTGGCCACGGTCGCCGTAGCGCCCAACCGAGCACACCATCGTGCTCCCCACCTCACCAGGAGCACGCAGCACGCACCAACGCCTCCCCAAACCCCCTGCAACACTGATCCCGACCGCACCCGAACTCCGGCCGCCGCAGCCGAGCTCACCGCCGTCAACTCCGGCCACCCCGAGCCCAACCACCACCACCAATAGTCGCGGCTCAACCTCAGCAACACGTAGATGCCTTCTGCCGTCCATTTGGTTGCCGGAATGGCAAAAAGCACTTTCGCCGCCGTCTCGGGCCTCGCCGGCGTCATGTCGCCGGTGGGGTTTGACTTGTCCGACCTGGGGTTTGACCCCCCAGGGTCACTGATGCGTGGGCCCTGTCGGCCAGGTGGTTAGGTTAGCGCTAACTACTGTTAGTCAACCCCCCCTGACACTGACAGTGGGCCCCAGCGCCACTAACCCCTAATTAGGATTAATTTAATCCTGTTTAACCCCCCTGTCACTGACGTGTGGGCCCCACACGTCAGGTTTGACCTCAGCCAGCCACAGTTGACCACTGACGTCATGCTGACGTCATGCTGACGCAATAATTATATTTCTGGAATTAAATTAAATCAGGAAATTCCAGAATATTATTTAAACTTCAAAAATTCATAACTTTTATTCTGTAACTCCAAATTGGACAAATTATATATGAAAAATGATCAGAAAAATCCAATCTATCCATCTGTACTATTTTCATGCATGATCAAACAAGTTAAATTGATGTTTTAAGCAGAACAAGAAAAGGCACTTTAAAAGGCCATATTTGAATTTG
>NW_021276790.1:0-789 GCF_002162155.2 Triticum dicoccoides | reverse complement strand
TTTGAACAAGCTTATAGAGCTAGTTAAAACCTAGTGTAAAATTATTTGTACTAGGCTATAGAGCTAGTTCAACTCTAGTGTAAAATTATTTGTACTAGGCTATAGAGATTGTTCAACTCTAGTGTAAAATTATTTGAACTAGCTTATAGAGCTAGTTCAACTCTAGTGTAAAATTATTTGTACTAGGCTATAGAGCTAGTTCAACTCTAGTGTAAAATTATCTGTACAAGGCTATAGAGCTAGTTCAACTCTAGTGTAAAATTATTTGAACTAGCTGATAGAGCTAGTTGAACTCTAGTGTAAAATTATTTGTTCTTGTCTATAGAGCTAGTTCAACTCTAGTGTAAAATTATTTGAACTAGCTTATAGAGATAGTTCAACTCTAGTTTAAAATTATTTGTACTAGGCTATAGAGCTAGTTCAACTCTAGTGTAAAATTATTTGAACTAGCTTATAGAGCTAGTTCAACTCTAGTGTAAAATTATTTGTACTAGGCTATGGAGCTAGTTCAACTCTAGTGTAAAATTACATGTACTAGCTTATATAGCTAGTTCAACTCTAGTGTAAAATTATTTCAACTCGCTTATAGAGCTAGTTCAACTCTAGTGTAAAATTATTTGTACTAGGCTATAGAGCTAGTTCAACTCTAGTGTAAAATTATTTGAACTAGCTTATATAGCTAGTTCAACTCTAGTGTAAAATTATTTCAACTCTAGTGTAAAATTATTTCAAGTACCTTATAGAGCTAGTTCAACTCTAGTTTAAAACTATTTGTACTAGGCTATAGAG
>NW_021276789.1:0-1321 GCF_002162155.2 Triticum dicoccoides | reverse complement strand
CCTTATGGGTAAAATGACCAAGACTCCGTTCTCAGGAACAATGGAGCGAGCAACCGACTTATTGGAAATCATACATACCGATGTGTGCGGTCCAATGAGTGTTGAGGCTCGCGGTGGCTATCGTTATGTTCTCACCCTCACTGATGATTTAAGTAGGTATGGGTATATCTACTTAATGAAACACAAGTCTGAAACCTTTGAAAAGTTCAAGGAATTTCAGAGTGAGGTTGAAAATCAACGTGACAGGAAAATCAAGTTTCTGCGATCAGATCGTGGAGGAGAATACTTGAGTCACGAGTTTGGGGCACACTTAAGAAAATGTGGAATAGTTTCACAACTCACGCCGCCTGGAACACCTCAGCGTAATGGTGTGTCCGAACATCGTAATCGCACTCTGTTAGATATGGTGCGGTCTATGATGTCTCTTACCGATTTACCGCTTTCTTTTTGGGGCTATGCTTTAGAGACTGCCGCATTCACTTTAAATAGGGCTCCGTCGAAATCCGTTGAGACGACACCGTATGAATTATGGTTTGGGAAGAAACCTAAGCTGTCGTTTCTAAAAGTTTGGGGATGCGATGCTTATGTCAAGAAACTTCAACCTGAAAAGCTCGAACCCAAGTCGGAAAAATGCGTCTTCATAGGATACCCAAAAGAAACTATTGGGTACACCTTCTACCTTAGATCCGAAGGCAAGATCTTTGTTGCCAAGAATGGGTCCTTTCTGGAGAAAGAGTTTCTCTCGAAAGAAGTAAGTGGGAGGAAAGTAGAGCTTGATGAAGTATCACCTCTTGAACCGGAAAATGGCGCAACTCAAGAAAATGTTCCTGAGGTGCCAGCACCGACTAGAGAGGAAGTTAATGATGATGATCAAGATACTTCTGATCAAGCTCCTACTGAAATTCGAAGGTCCACAAGGACACGTTCCGCACCAGAGTGGTACGGCAACCCTGTCTTGGAAATCATGTTGTTAGACAACGGTGAACCTTCGAACTATGAAGAAGCGATGGCGGGACCGGATTCCGACAAATGGCTGGAAGCCATGAAATCCGAGATAGGATCCATGTATGAAAACAAAGTATGGACTTTGACTGACTTGCCCGTTGAGCGGCGAGCCATAGAAAATAAATGGATCTTTAAGAGGAAGACAGACGCGGATGGTAATGTGACCATCTATAAAGCTCGGCTTGTCGCTAAGGGTTATCGACAAGTTCAAGGGGTTGACTACGATGAGACTTTCTCACCGGTAGCGAAGCTGAAGTCCGTCCGAATCATGTTAGCAATTGCCGCATTCTATGATTACGAAATATGGCAAATGGAC
>NW_021276788.1:0-857 GCF_002162155.2 Triticum dicoccoides | reverse complement strand
TCCTCTCCTCTCCCTCGCTCTCTCTCTCACATGGCCGAGCACCACACTCGCCGCCGTTCGCCATAGCCACCGTCTCCGACCACCCCTCGCTCCCCTGACTAGCTCAGGAGCTCCGCCTCGACTCCCTCTTCCTCCCCACCGCTCCACAGCTCCCCGGAAGCCCTGCATCGCCGCCACGTCGCCGTTCCCCTCTTCGGGCTCCGACCACCGTCGCCGTCGATTCGCCGTCTCCAGCGCGTCCCCGAGCCCACTTCGACGCCCACTGCAACCGCGGTGAGCTACGCCACCGTTTCCCCCTCTCCTTCCCCTCGTTCCCTCACCGTAGCCACCTCCCCACCACGGCCGAACCTCCGCCGTCGCCGAGCTCGCCGTCGACGCAGCTCCGGTGACCATTTGGTCACCCCGGCGAGCCCAACGAGTTCGCAAGACCCCGTAGAGCATCCCTGGCGCCTCGCTTTGCTCGACTTCGAGCTCCAGCACCGTTCCCGTGCACGACCGAACCCCGGCGGCCGCAGCTGAGCTCGCCGCCGTCGACTCCGGCCACCCCGACCCCAACGGGCCCCGCCAAGAGCTGCGGGTTGGCCTCAGCTCCACTCCGGTGGTCTCCGCGGCCCCTCTGGTGGCCGAAATGACCAAAACCACTTCCGCCGCCGCGTCGGGCTCGCCGGCGACTAAACGCCGGCAGCCGACATCCACTTTGACCACGGGTGGGCCCTGGTTGACTCCCCTGAGTCAATGACAGGTGGGGCCCAGCCCTGCTAATTAAACAGGATTAGTTTTAATTAAGTTTTAATTAAAATAATCACCCTGACATGCGGGACCCACTGTCAGGTTTGACCTGGACCAGTTCCGTTGAC
>NW_021276787.1:0-1342 GCF_002162155.2 Triticum dicoccoides | reverse complement strand
ATATTAAATCATTTATTTACCTTATGCCAATTTTTGCAGGAGCTAGATATATTATTCCAGAGCTCCTTTATAATTGGCATAATATTTGGACATATATTAATATATATAACTAATATATTTCCAATGCAAATATTTATGCATTAATTCCAAATGCCCAAAATAAATACCTAAGAGCTCTTAAAAATATTGGTTTGATTTTTATCTCTGTCCAATATTTTCAGAGAGCAACATGAGCATTTTCTTGGACCCTTTTGGAGAAATTTTTATTTGGATCATTTTCAAAAATGATTCTGAGGGTCTCACAAATCCCCATTTCAAATTAAATGGAAATTTAAACATGATGCACACACTCTGATGCATGACTAGCTAGGGTGTGACAACTCACCCCCACTCAAAAGAATCTCGTCCCGAGATTTGGGTTCCTCTGGGAAGAAGGCGGGATACTCAAGTCGAAGACGATCCTCCCTTTCCCAAGTTGCTTCATCCTCAGAATGGTGCGACCATTGAACTTTGAGAAACTTGATATTATGACGTCGGGTGGTACGTTCGGCCTGGTCGAGGATACGAATGGGGTACTCTCGATATGTAAGATTATCTTGGAGATCAAGCGTTTCGTGGTCCACTTCACGGATAGGATCCGAGAAGCAACGCCTGAGTTGAGAAACGTGGAAGACATCGTGGACTCTGGAGAGGTGCGGAGGTAGTTCCAACTGGTAGGCAACTTCTCCTCGTTTGGCGAGAATGCAAAAAGGTCCAATGTAACGAGGAGCCAATTTGCCTTTGATACCGAAACGATGGGTTCCCTTCAGAGGGGTGACCCGAAGATAAACCTTCTCGTCAACCTCGAAAGTCATAGCCTTATGTTTTCGGTCATATTGACTCTTTTGACGAGATTGGGCTGTTTTCAACTTTTCACGAACGATACGAACTTGTTCTTCTACTTCCTGAATCATATCCGGGCCAAAGAATTGTCTTTCCCCGGTCTCTGACCAGTTAAGGGGTGTTCGACACCGTCGTCCATAGAGAACTTCAAAAGGGGCTTTACCCAAGCTAGATTGATAGCTGTTGTTGTAAGCGAATTCGGCAAATGGAAGGCACTTCTCCCAGTCCATTCCGAATGAGATAACAGAGGCTCGAAGCATGTCTTCTAGAATTTGGTTGACGCGTTCCACTTGACCACTTGACTGAGGGTGGAAAGCGGTGCTAAAGGAGAGACGAGTCCCCATAGCATTTTGGAAACTTTCCCAAAATCGAGAGGTGAAAAGACTTCCTCGATCCGAGTTAATTTCCAAAGGAACACCATGAAGGGACACTATTCGGGAGATGTATAAGTCTGCCAGCT
>NW_021276786.1:0-947 GCF_002162155.2 Triticum dicoccoides | reverse complement strand
GCTGTTTCAAAACACCACGTGATGATCGGGTGTTTTATTCAGACGTTCACATACAACGGGTGTAAGACAGATTTACACATGCAAACACTTAGGTTGACTTGACGAGCCTAGCATGTACAGACATGGCCTCGGAACACGGAAGACCGAAAGGTCGAGCATGAGTCGTATAGAAGATACGATCAACATGAAGATGTTCACCGATGTTGACTAGTCCGTCTCACGTGATGATCGGACACGGTCTAGTTTAACTCGGATCATGTAATACTTAGATGACTAGAGGGATGTCTAATCTAAGTGGGAGTTCATTAATAATTTGATTAGTTGAACTTAATTATCATGAACTTAGTCTAAATATTTTACAATATGTCTTGTAGATTAAATGGCCAACATAGTCCTCAACTTCAACGCGTTCCTAGAGAAAACCAAGCTGAAAGACGATGGCAGCAACTATACAGACTGGGTCCGGAACCTAAGGATCATCCTCATAGCTGCCAAGAAAGATTATGTCCTACAAGCACCGCTTGGTGACGCACCCGTTCTCCCTGCAGAACAAGATGTTATGAACGCTTGGCAGACACGTTTCGATGACTACTCCCTCGTTCAGTGCGGCATGCTTTACAGCCTAGAGCCGGGGCTCCAAAAGCGTTTTGAGAGACATGGAGCATATGAGATGTTCGAAGAGCTGAAAATGGTTTTCCAAGCTCATGCCCGGGTCGAGAGATATGAAGTCTCCGACAAATTCTTCAGCTGTAAGATGGAGGAAAACAGTTCTGTCAGTGAGCACATACTCACTATGTCTGGGTTGCATAACCGCTTGACTCAGCTGGGAGTTAATCTCCCGGATGATGCGGTCATTGACAGAATCCTCCAGTCGCTTCCACCAAGCTACAAGAGCTTTGTGATGAACTTCAATATGCAGGGGATGGAAAAGACCATTCCTGAAGTAT
>NW_021276785.1:0-792 GCF_002162155.2 Triticum dicoccoides | reverse complement strand
GCGGAAGTGGTTTTGGTCATTTCGGCCACCAGAGGGGCCGCGGAGACCACCGGAGTGGAGCTGAGGCCAACCCGCAGCTCTTGGCGGGGCCCGTTGGGGTCGGGGTGGCCGGAGTCGACGGCGGCGAGCTCGGCTGCGGCCGCCGGGGTTCGGTCGTGCACGGGAACGGTGCTGGAGCTCGAAGTCGAGCAAAGCGAGGCGCTAGGGATGCTCTACGGGGTCTTGCGAACTCGTTGGGCTCGCCGGGGTGACCAAATGGTCACCGGAGCTGCGTCGACGGCGAGCTCGGCGGCGGCGGAGGTTCGGCCGTGGTGGGGAGGTGGCTACGGTGAGGGAACGAGGGGAAGGAGAGGGGGAAACGGTGGCGTAGCTCACCGCGGTTGCAGTGGGCGTCGAAGTGGGCTCGGGGACGCGCTGGAGACGGCGAATCAACGGCGACGGTGGTCGGAGCCCGAAGAGGGGAACGGCGATGTGGCGGCGATGCAGGGCTTCCGGAGAGCTGTGGAGCGGTGGGGAGGAAGAGGGAGTCGAGGCGGAGCTCCTGAGCTAGTCGGGGGAGCGAGGGGTGGTCGGAGACGGTGGCTATGGCGAACGGCGGCGAGTGTGGTGCTCGGCCGTGTGAGAGAGAGAGCGAGGGAGAGGAGAGGAGAGCCGGGGAAGAGTGAGAGAGAGCAGGGGGGAGGGCGTGGCGTCGTCCAGGGCGTCGAGCGAGGAGGGGAGGCCAGGCAAGCAGGCGAGCAGGTGGCGTGGCGCGGTGGCGCGCGCGCGCGCCGGCCACACTCCCCTCCCTCT
>NW_021276784.1:0-1352 GCF_002162155.2 Triticum dicoccoides | reverse complement strand
TCCCGAGTACATGCGTCAGCTCAGGTCTTAGGACATAGAACGTATGTTGTACTAGAGACTCACAGATGACATATCGCTGCGTCTCATAGTTGGGTCTGTCTGACTCGGACCTTATCTCGACTCAGATCCGACAACGTCGAATCCGAACAGACCTTTCCAAGTCCATATTATCCAACGGTTGTGGTGGTGTTCTTGAGGTCCATGGCTTCTCTGATCAACTCGCAGGCACCACCCTACATATGTTTCTCGCCAGTTGGGTTATCCAAACTTGTTTTGGCTGACACTCACAAGGCAGGCTTTTCAAGTCTTCAAATTTTGTCTATGTCCGTTTGTCCGTTGTGCAGGGTGGGTTCTCGAAGATGGAACGAAGGGTGAGTGGGTGGAATAATACTGCTACGGCAAAGAATGTCTGCTGCTCCCCAGGAGGACTAGAGCATCTCCCTTTGCTGTACCTGTTGGAAATATGAGCAATTTACCGAATGATTTTATTAACAGAAATACTAGATAAAGCATGACTAGTATAGCAATGATGAAACAAGTCATGCGATTTGACAAAGTAAAGGTAAATAACATCTTCATATATGAGCTAGAAACGATCATCTCACGAGCAAACAGTAGATCAAGATGCATGTAAGAGATAGACCGTAACATGTGTAGGGCAAACACTAGAACAAGGAACTGTGGCAGGAGCTCTAACAAGAAAAACAAGAACACGTACTAGACAGCAGGCGGAGCAGAGGCACTGGACTTGGGGTCGGTGTCCTCCATGTCGTCGAGGAGGTTGTCGACGTCGGGGAAGTAGTCGTCGTCGGGGAAGTAGTCGTCGGAGTCCGGGCGTCCGTGACGAAGAAGTCAGTAGTCGCGCAGGACTCAAAGAGGTGCGGTTTCGGAGGCCTGTTGTCCCGACTCGCGATGCACGCCGCAAGCCGGGATGAGGAAGACAGTAGCAGCTCAGAGATTGGAACCAGTGACGAGAGGAAGGAGAAGTTCTGGTGCATCTCTCTGAGAGGAGCGACCTCCCTTTTATAGGTGCAAGAGAAGGAGGCGAGAGGGCAGCAACGGAAGGTGAAACGAAGAGACGAAGACGAAGCGAACAGCCAGCAGCCCAAGGGCTGCACCGTTCGCATTCAAACTCCACTATCACAAAAACTTTTCAGCTTCCGTGTGACCTTTCATATACACGTAGTGCGTGGCAAAAATTTAGACATCGGCTCATTCCCGCAACCCGCGGCGCGGCGCGGCGGGCGGCGGAGGAGGAGCGCGCGTGGATGTCCTTCTTGTTCTTATGCTCATATAAGTGGGGAAGGAGCCTCCCTTATAAAGAGGTCCAACTCCCCCTAAACTAGCAATGT